>NW_026862538.1:0-42783 GCF_026571515.1 Ruditapes philippinarum
AAAAACAATTTAGAAAACTATATTTAAAGTGTCCGAATTTTTCCTGTTAAATTCCACAAGTCACTTTAACTAGGACATTAATTACTGAAAATGATTTGACGGACAGGCTCTATTAATGCCTTGATTTTATTTTACCGTTGATCAAATAATAAAGAAAAAGTCATTTAATTATTTCTACCGTTGGCTAGCTCTGTATTTTTTCTAAGATATGACATTTAAGCCGTTGGTATCTTTAAAAATAATTAAAGATTTATTTTAATCTATAGATCTAATAGATTAGATCTAATATCACATTTTAAAAAATCGATTATGTCTATCAAAGAAAAGTTGCTGCTTCTGCAAATAATGATGATAATGATGATGAATAGTTTCGCAACACAATAACAAATAAATATAGTTTATATATAATTTCAACATAATTAGAAACAATAGCTAGGCCCCTATGTATAAAGCCCTACCGAAGATAAAACTTGAACATAGACAGAAAATTTATTGAATGAATTTATTTCAGTCTTGATCTGAAAACAAAAATTAATAACATAATTTTGCGGAACCTGTTTGCCGTCGGTATGTTTCCCGCAATCAAATCCACATGACCGTAATGCAATAGCCATTTTTGATAATAAACAATTGTTACACAAAGTGGCTTATCTCCGCAGAGAGGACAAAAAGGTTGTAAGGCAGTTGTTTGACAAGTCATTTATCGCATCACACTGCTAGCTTAAGGGCAAAAGGTGTTCCAGAAACAGGACAGAGACGGACATGCCCTATGCAAAATGTCAGCATTCCTGAAGGGAAAAAAGACGAACTTTTGAACTTTGTACAAAAGTCTGCATATAAAACATTTCGTATACATGTACCTATGTTAATATATATGCATGTGATCGTTGCCAAATACAGAGTTTTATATTGATAAAAGTTTCTTAGTGAAAGAAAAATTTAATAAAATAGTGATGTTTTGAATATTGCCTTTTTTCTTCTCATTAATTTTTACTAGGAAAATGAATATGGTTTACCTGGCTTCTTGCAATTTCTGACAGTAACCTGCACCCATGTATATTTATTTGAATTAAATGTTCGTCAAAAACACGAGACACACAAAGCGACGATATAATGCATTTAACTTGCATATATTAGTGCATTATACTTATTATAATTATTTGCATTTTGTTCAAAGCCATCGTTATCAATATTTATTACAAGTAAAAAAAAATGTTATATGAAAACCAGCTTGCTCATAGGTATATCAATTCGTCGTATGCACAGGCCAGTAGCTAATTACATTTGTGTATTTATATGATAACTACAAGGTGCGAATCATCATTCATCATCCTCTGGTTTTTAGATATGCCCTACATACATACCAAACGAGGGAAGACTATGAATTATAAATTAGAAGACATTGAAAAGGCAGTTGAAGCTGTACAAGCAGGTGTATAATCAGGCAAGCATCAAAACAGTACGGAATACCAAGAAGTACGATCGGCGATCGTATTTCTGGGAGATTTGATGTGAAGAAGCCTGTAACACACGGACGTCCTCCAGCAATACCGCTAGAAATAGAAAACAAGATTGTTCAGTATATTAAAATGGCAGCACGCATCGGTTTAGGCTAAAGCAGAAAACAAATTCTCCTTAGGACTAACATTCTTTGCAGACGCACAAAAATTCAAACAAATTATCAAAACTTTACAGCAGACCAAGACTGGTTGGAGGGGGTCAAGAGGCGCCACCCAGAAATTGCCGTTAGAAAACCGGAGAGGCTTAGCTCTGTAAGGTCTCGAATGTTTAACGAGACAGTGGTGAGCAAGTACTTTAAAGATCTTGCTAAGCTTGTGTCTGAATTCAAGTTCCAATATTGTACTATTTTGAACTGTGATGAGACGGGTTTTGACTTTGAGCACTCACAAGTCAAGAAGTAGCAGAAAAAGGAATCAAATCCGTAGTCAGTAAGACTAGTCAGAAGTCAAGCAACTTTACAGTTATGGCGTGTATAAACGGAGCAGGATCGGCCATGCCTCCGCTTATAATCACAAAAGGGAAAACTGCCAAGTCAATTAACGGGTACAAGACCAGCGATGCTCCTGCTGGCACAGTTTGGACATTCCAGGACAAAAGATGGATTACTGATGACATTGGAGAAAAATGAACAGGCTCAATCAAACCGAGCCTGCAACATTTTCAATTTTGCCGTGTTGGGCTTTCTTTACGGATTCTGTATTTATCTATTTAATGAGGTTTTTCTAAAATACTGTGACCCTACCCGACCACAGCTTTTAATTTTTGACGGTCATCCGTCACATGAGTCGTTTGCCATCATTGAAAGAGCAATTGAGGAAAACATCACTTTACTCTCTTTGCCTCCCCATTGCACCCATTATCTTCAACCACTTGACAGAACGGTGTTTGTGCCACTGAAAAACGCTTATAATGAGCAATACTCCAACTTCATGAGTTAACACCCATTGCATGTTGTTAACAATTGGTCTTTTCTAGCTCTTTTCAGTAAAGCGTGGGATGCCGCACTAACCATAAGCAATATCAAAAGTAGTTTTGCTTCGTGTGGCATCTGTCCTGTTAACAAAGACGCTGTGCCATCTACTGCCTTCAAACCGAGTTCGCCAACTGACGTAGCATTTACAAACGGTAGGTGATAGTCAAATGTTCTTGGTAAATAGACTTGATAGGCTCAGCAACCGTTTGACTGAATAACTATAAGTGCATAAAATGTTTATACAATATATAGATTCAAATCCGAGTCGCAGTCCATGCATAATATTTCTTAACCTGATATACATGTTATAGTTTCAATTCAGTAAGCATTTTGTATCATTGTGTAAATTTCATTAAATATTTAAGTTCAGACTGGAATTCGTGCCCTAACCCTTCAAACAGCAGTGTTAAAAGCAATTTATTTGCAGACAACTCGTACTATTTGCTATTAAATATATCAAATAGCCGTCTGAATAAAATAAGGGTAGATTTACTTTACCTTCAAGGAATTAAAAAACAAAACAAATAACACTCAGACACCAATCTCGTAAATATATCTGTTTTTGACTATTACATTATTTTAATATTGTAATTGTTTACATTGAAATCTGGCTTAATTTAATCTTATTTCAACATTTTTAGATACTTCAAACAGAGAAGAGTCGATCGGGGATTCCACAGCCAACCAAGCTTATTCTACCGCTGATAACAGTCTGGCATTAGAAGGTATAAAATGTTAATCAATCTGCTAATTTTCATGATATGCTGCTGAAATTAGAAAAAGTAAAGAAATAGTATAAGAAAAGTGATCTCAAACGGTACGTGTAAAACCTGAAATCACATATTTCTTTTTGCATACAGGTTTATCAAATACAGAACCCGTACTTTCAGCAGATGTGGATATCTCCAGCACAGCAATCACGAGCGACTCTGTCGAAGAAATGGCACTTCCTGTGTTAGACGTAAGTGATCCGACACAGCTACTAGAGCTTATAACCTCTGGCAATCTTTTTGTTGAGCCACAACCTTTTCATAAAAATGACACAAATGATATAAGTTTGATGGAAATTGATTGTTCTAACAATCCTAGCACGTCAGATCTCATTGAAAGTGCCTTTATGCCCCCTAAACTTGAATCAAGACCAAATCAATATAGAACTGAAAGACCGGTCAAAAAACAAGTCATACACTGCTTACAAGTGACGAAATACTACAACGGGAAAAATTGTTCAATAAAAACAATAACCAAGGCAAACAATAAGGCTGCTAAAACTAAAAAGGAAAACAAGTAAAATGATGTATTATATATAAACGTTACATCATCATGTACATAATTGTACGTGTTGAATGAAAACTCACACAATAATATATTTTAATCTCATGAATTAAATGGAGTTAAGTGTGTGTATTCTTTTTCTTAAACTCTTTTACGTAATGGAATCTAAAATGTACATTTTATTTTAAAAACACAAATGTATGTCCGAATTAAAACAACTAAAATAATTCTGTTCGAATTTTCACCTCATCGTGTCCGACTTTATACGACACTGTCCGAATTTTAGCGAATCTACATAGGATCATAAAACCTTTTATGGTTAATATCGCTGAATTCATTATAGTTTCTTCTAATCGGGGGGGGGGGGCTTTCAACTTTATATCAGCCGACATTGCATAAATCGGGCTGAACGGTTTGTGAAAAATAAGCAATCGAATGAACGAGTCCAAATTTTGTCCGAATTTTGACGGATTTACCCTCCGACAGACCAAATTCAATGAACAATCATAGGTTTACAAACTACTGCGTGACGTATCATATAATAAAAGTTTTGTACAATTATACAGTTATTCTACAATATTGTTTGTAGTACGTAGATTTTTTACTTCCTCAAATTGTATTTCAAGTGACTGTACACAATTTGATTATTCAAATATCTGACAAATATACAAAGTAAAGATCTCTTTTTCGCATCTGAATATTTTAAAAACCTGACAGGCGACATTCCTAAAACACATTCCCGTATGTACGAGTTAGTCTATTTTCTTAAGGATGCCATTTATCACACGTACGATTCTGTTTTTATGGGATATCTCGGCTTGCAAACATTTGTCTGTTCTCAATAAAATAAATTAAAAAAAATTACAAAATGTCAGACATTATGCTTGACGCATGGTAATTGAAATTGAATAGCTTCAGCAAAAATAAATTTATTTCGTTAATTCGATTTAAAATTATAGAACATTTCTAAAAAAGAAACAATGCCTTTTATCATTTGTCTACTATGTTGCTGATATATCTCCTTCGTCGGCATGAGGCTTGCCAAAATAAATAAAACACCTTTATTTCAGTGTCAATAATCACAGTTTGTCAATGGTGTTATTTTGCATTGATTACACATAACCAAACATTACCGTGATTTATTTCTGAAAGAAATCGTTGTTTTGACAAGACTTATTTCTGTTATGGGCAGATTTATGTAAATATATTTAGTTTAACTAAATGCACTAAGTAAGACACATTGTTGACAATATATGTATTTTCGACAGGGATGGGCAGAAATGTTTTGTTACGTTTTTCATTTTATGCATTCATGCTACTTTTATCCTTTTCTTTATGTACTTTAAACAACTTTATTCAATTGAATTATAAAATTGCCCTTTTTTCTCATAAATCGGACTAACTTCAGTGTTGTAATATTTTTTTCTGGTTTTTTGGGATCATTGATTCCAACATTTGTGTTGAAAATTGAGTACCGCTTAAGTCGGTGTTATAGGGCGTGAGGGACGTTGCACATGATCCCTCATATACAGACTCAATCAACCCGAGTCTCGTTATAAATGCTTCCGAGAGTTGTCAGACTTTCTGATTTGTTTTACTTTATGTTGTACTTAAAATGTATGTCGGAAAGAATGTCAAAAACCACAACTTACAAATAATATAGAGACAAAATCCAGAAATTCCAAAGAACACGCAAAAACTGTAAATTTTATTTATCTTTTTCATCAATCAAGTGGTAATTTTGGTAAAAATATTCTTCTTAACGAAAGTTACATTTTCGTAAACATTAACATATTGTTCGGTCTCGGCATTTTCTATTTATTTAACATGATTCAATATTTACCATGGCAAACATTATTTGGCAGAAAAATAATTGATTTTATTTATGTACATTGTGTAGATGTGGGTGTTGCGTATTTATCAATTACCGCGATAGTAAACTATAATTATGATATATTTTTTGCCATCTTTCCTTAGAATAACTGCTTTTAAGAAATAGCAAAAATAATGAATAAGATTAAATTCTCTTGTTGGTGTGAAATGAATATTATAACGTTTGTTTTCTACTTACATTTAATATCTATTATGAATTATTAGGATGGTGCTGTGATGATGATTTGCAAGTGCCATAATGCAATAATTGTTACTTTATAAATATATTGAGTAAAATAAGTTTGATCTCTCCAGCTTTTATAACAAAAGGGCGATGGAACAGTAGATGACGGTTAAGAGAGCAGCAATGTCTGCAGTACCTCTAAGGCTTTGTTATAGCAAGAAAACATTTTGCATATCAAAGCTTTGACAATGTAAATGTCGGCGAACAAAAATAAAATTGAATAGATCATTTCATTATATATATTTGTTACTCGTATTAAGGACATTTTCATCATTCATCATTATGTACAACCTTATTATAGATGTCGTACAAAATTTTATAGTGTCAAAGACATTAAAATAATGCTATTGATGGATATATAGGCATTATTTGTCGATCTGCTGTTGTTGTTTTGTTTTTTTATTTTGATGACTCAAATACTGTCTCGTATGTAGTTAAATGTAGTATCTGCGCAATAGGCATTGTTGCCCATACCAAAAATTGGCCCCTGCTATATTAATAATATATCAAATAATAAAAGGCGAAAACCATACAGTGGAAATTTTACTTTTGAAATTGTCAATTTCAAAAATTTTTATCATTTTTGTAATTTAGATCATTTCTATCTAATTGGTATGTAAAACCTCATTGCATTCCTTCCTGTTCTTAACTTTGCATAGCAATTCCACTGTGGCCTTTCAATCGGCCTCCTAAAAAAAAAAAAAAAAAAAAACCAACAAAACAACAACAGCAACAAAACCGACGTCAAAAACAACAACCCCCGCCCCCCCCAAAAAAAAAACATAACATCCCCTAACCCAACAACAACATCATTATCATCAACAACCCAACAACAACATCATTATCATCAACAACGACAAAAAAAACACAAAAACAACAACAACAATTAAGCACATTTTGTTTTATTTTGGTAAACATGAAATGAACAATAACCGATAGGGTCGTATCTTACTTCCTCAGAACAGTAAAGCATGCTTCGTGAGCCGAAACGTCATGTTTACTTGTCATACAATACTATTTTATAAGTTATATAAATTTAAATCAATATAGCACTTTTTTCAGGTAAAAACGAACAACAAAAACTATTTATTGACCGGATAATAAGTCCATGATTTTCATAACATATAAAAATAACAAAAATGTATGCATTTGATTTTAATTTTTTGTTGAAGAGTTCGTGTACCGCTGCAAGTCAAAGGTTTATAAAGCAATGAGACATTTATTCTGTAAATATATTTTATTTATCACTTATAAAACAAAGTCAATAAACTAAATGCCTAGCGAAAGATTGAGAGTGGAACAACTGACGCCATTGAATATCAATAGTTATTTGTTAAAAAATGGCCGGCGTCTGTATAATAAGTGCACTATAACCTTCAGTACACACGTCTTTTTGTGGACTTGTGACGCTAAAGCTAATACGCCAGCCAGAGCTGGTATACTTTTTTACACATAATTACTCTCTGACGTCACATAAGAATATATCATAATTTAATCACGTGAGGTATACTGCTACCTACCATATAAATTAACTTCTTTTCAAGAAAAGTCATCAACATTATTTTGATGTCAGTTTTGATGTGAGTTTATTTCATAAGGCAGCAGCTAAGCAAATGAAAACAAAGACAAGGTAGGTGAAAATGTCATTTTTACTTAAATGTAGCTAAAATTATGCAAATTGAAATTCTATAAAAACATACAAAATTCATGAACAATTTTTTAAACAGTTGAACATCAATCCCTTATAATGATTGTATGAATTCGGCAATATATTTGTCTAAATATCCTGGCTAAGTATATGTTATTGTTTGTAAGACAGCATAAATGAAAATTAAACTGCCTGGCATGATGCAGTTGCGAGATAGATAAATGGAATTAAAGCTGCTTGTACAAACACTAACCATAGTGGCTGAAATTACGTTTTAAATCTTTAAACAGTACGAGTGTGGTTAATTTAACGGGAACAGTATTAAATAAATGACAAATTTGTGCTTATAAAATGTATTAGAATTTGGCAAAAAGAGCGATTATATTGAAATATAATTTCAACCACTATTTAAAATTAATTCTGCGTGAACCAATTCTTTTTAGAACAGGAATTACTTTGCTCACATTCAAGACGGCCAAAACCAATATTTTATATTTTTGTATTTAAATAGAAACACTATTTGCTTTTCATATGTTTTAACTTGAACAAAAATCTTATAATTAAACAATGACCGATACTTTGCAGCTCGAATTCAAATCTATAATTACAATGTGATTAAAATCAGCTCCCGCTAGGCTTTGAATTAAACGTGTAGGTCAGGGGGAATGTATAATCATTTTGCATTTGATCATGCTGTATAATGTTTATATGGCAATTCATGGTACTTTTTTAGTCTATCAAGATACCATTAAAGGTTGTCCTGTAATGCGAGATGTAATACTTACTTTCAAAATGCAAGGTCTCTATCCAAACCTTTTCACCTTTCCGAACATAACCAATCCCTGAATTTCCTCCATTTTCGCTGCCTCTTGCTACAACTTCAGTTTTTGTTTTACCATTCATCATTAAAACCACAGCGGCTCTACCTGCAACTGTTGACTCTATATTATAAATAAACAAATAAGTTCCTGATTTTGGCGCTGTAAATATCCCCGTTGAGGAGCTGTATCCACCGCCGTGACTATATATAACTGAATCAAACACTAATCGTTCGTTCTTGCCATAGTAACTATCTGGCTTAGTCATCCTAGCTGAAAATGCAACCTTTCTTTCTGAAATGGAATCAAATTAATTTTTATTGAGCAAAGACATAAACAAGTATATTTGGTTTTGATATTATACAATTTAAATTAAAAAGTATCAAATGTTTGTTAATAGTGATTTTTTTTTTTCTTGTAATTATATCATTAGATAGAATCAAGTATAATGTGTAACTGCAAATGAACAAAGCAGCCCATTTTACCGTTGTACGAAGCACGGTTCTTCTCTTTTATGAAAGGACTATAATATAAAAGTTTAGATGTCAAAATCCATTGCTTTAGATGTCTAAGAATATATATTTGTTCAATGTTAAAACAAAAAACAAAAAATAACTTTAACCCAACCTCAAAATTTAAAATAGAAAATATTTCACAAAACTTTGTATTGTAGTATTTTGTACGCTTGAACAAGCATATGCGGGTTCAAATTAGTGACAATTAACTTTTTTATTAAACCATATGTATGATGTAAGGCATATTGAAATATAAAGAGCTTTTACATGTAGATGTCATGTTAAAATAGGGACTTCTATAAAACGCACAATGCCATTAAAAACAAAAACAAAAAACATACACACTTGTGTTCTTTGAACTTACCTTCCTCTTCAGAGACTCGTCTGCTTGAAGCACTGATATGACCAGAACATATGTCTTCCAGTCTCTCTGTAATGATTTTGACTATTTATATACATGTATATTAACATTTTTCTTATATATTACTACCACATGTATATCAAACTAATCAGTATATCAAACTTATCAGCTACTTAGTATTATCATTCGCAGATATCTTTTACAGAAATAAAAGCAATATTAATTTGTTAAATATGCATTTCGTTGAAAACTTGTGTAGAATATATTTTTCTTTTTTTCAATTTTGAGTTTGTAGGTAATTTTCATGTCAGTAAAAATGAAAAAAATATTTTTTGAGGAAGCATCAACAGCATTTACTCATACAACAGTGTTATCTCATAATGTAATTTATAAAGCTTAAATATAAGAATTGTTTACTGGTTAACACTGTTTCTCTGATTACAAAACAGAACTCAAGACAAAAACTACCAGTAGACAAATTGCATTCTGCAAATAAACACTTATGCAGAAGTTCTTTTTCGTGAAAATTTAATTTGAAATTGCTTTATTGGCACCAAACTCTATGTAAGTATACACAAGATATTTATAATTGTTTTACCTTGCTTTGACAAGACTGATCGAAGTTCACTCTCGGCGCTTTTGAGCCGGTTGTTTAGATCTCTGTATGTACTTTGCAGATTCAACTCGGCAGTGGTTAGACGACTTACTGCTTCTAGCGTAGTCATTGCTGTTATGTTTTGTTCGGATGTTCTTTGGCTTAAAGCCCTGATTTGACCAGAAAATGTGTCTTCAAGTCTGTCTGTAATATTATGGTTAAATATACATATGATATGTTTCTTATTATTTTACTAAAGAATATACTCTCAAACTCGGAATGGCACGAGGACCTTACTGATTATTTACTGTCTCGGGTTTGTTTTCCGCTTACATTGTAGAGTACTAGGGTGTAACCAACATAAAGTTATTATAACATGTATTTCCTTATAATCTGTCCACTAACCAAAAGTACAACAACACTGCTGTATATTGCTAGACAAACATACAAAAAAACATTTTAATGTAGTATTTATACAAGTTTAATACTTACTTTACATTTCATATAATATGACAAAGCTTGGTCTTTGATTTGTACGGTAAAGAAACCATATACATGCATTTTGATATATCACACAAGAAGCATGCTCTGATCAAGTTAATGAAAAAAAAACACTATTTGCACAAAATTGATCACAAATCATTCCTATGAATGAAAACCGTAAAAGAACAACCTAAGCTACTGTGTAGCGGGAAACGTGTTTCCGTAGGATCCCGCCAAGCTGCTGAGACTATTTACGATAACATGAACTTGGCAATTGGAAGGAGAAAATTGAAACCAACAGTTTCTGTATATTAAATGTAGAACGCAAGGCATGTACAGCTAATAAAAAATCGAGGCTAAAAGGCGCAACGAATTCTATAAAATATGACAGGATAAAAATGAGATTTCTATGTCTATTGAGTCACTGCTAGATGATTAGTTTGCACATTTGAGCTCAAAGGTTTATGCAACTTCATGAAAACAGATGTAACTTCTGCACTTAACTTTAAAACAAAATTAAAACTTATTAGAAACTACATTATTACTAAAATCATACACTTTACAATAAGAATTATGCAGCTGCTCACATAATAAAGCATAGAAATAAATGCATAATTTACATAAAAGTGCTCATGTATAATATAAATTATGTATCAAATGCACTCTGTGTAGTCAAAAAGTTACGCAACGGTATAATGTCCGGTATGCATTTTCTACAACAAAATATTAGATTTTTTTTTCATATTCAAATATCTGTCATTTGGGCTGATCAGTTTAACTGCCCACGAATTATCTAAGGTAGAGCATGACGCAACTATGGCATGGCTTAAGGCACTTGGTGGTAGACAATAACATGGCGTGATAATATTTGGAAGCTGCTAAGATAAAGTTAAAAAAGACGGGGCAGAAAAAAGAAACATAAAAAACATGTTAAGGGAGTAGTGGGAGTGATTTTATCAACAAGTATCCATTCAAATTGTCCGCTAGCTAAAAACTGAACTCAATGACCATGCTTGTGTAAAACGTACGTGTCGGAAAAAACAAGGCACAGATAAAAATATAAAGAATATGATTGTTATCGCCATCGGCCTTCCAATCAGCAGACAGTACATTGTGCCAAAGAAAATAACATGAAGTTCTTGTCTTTTAAAACATTAATTATTTTATTACTACCACATGTATATCAAACTCATCAGTTAGAGCTAATAATAATCATTTTTCAGATTTATTTATAGAAAAACGAGCAATATTAATTTGTTTGATATGCATCTCGTTGAAAACTTGCGTGGAATATATTTTCTTTTTTTCAATTAGGAGATGGTAGATAATTTTTATGTCGGTAGAAATGAAATAAGACAACAAAGAATTTCTGTGGTATCATTTGCAGCATTGGATAATACAATGGATAGTTATCTTACTCATAATGTCATGCACGGAGCTGACTTATCAGGACTGTGTAATAGTTAACAATGTTGCGTTGATGACAAAACAGAACTAAAGACAAAAATACCAGTAAACATTCTGCATTTAAGCAAATCAACACTCATGCGGGAATTATGTTTCGTGAAAATTTAACTTGAAATTGCCTAATTAGCACCAAATTGTGTATAGGTATAAAAAAAAATATTTATAGTTGTTTTTACCTTGCTTTGACGAGACTGATCGAAATTTTCTCTTAAAGTCTACACTCATGTCTTGTCTGAGTAGGTCTGTGTCCTTTAACTGACTTTTGAGTCTGTCCTCTACTGCTACTAGCATAGTGATTGCTGTTATGTTTTGTTTGGAAATTGAATTTTCTAAACTTTCAACAGTGGTATCCATTGAACTTAAATTATCTATGAGTTTTTTTGAACTCTTTTTTGTTTTTCTTTTAAATCTTTTAAATTTTTGTTCAAATTCTCTTATTGTGTCTCTCATGTGTGACTTCTCGTTAACTAGCATTTTCCGCAATACTATTGCTTCTGTCTTAAATTTCTTTTCAAATTGAGACGCAGATATGTTTTCAAAAGTATGGATCTTTTCATTTAACAGAGTTTCTGAATTTTCTTCTTCATATCTTGCCGCTTTACTTGCCATAAGTGAGATATTCACTTCCATACTTTTGATTTTGTTCTCGAGTCTATCAACAACTGCCTTAGTGTCCTTAAGCTCAGATTTTAGATTATTGTTTTCACGAATTACATTGTCTATTCGCATTGACAGCAGTTGATACCTTACTTTTGCACATCTTACCTGACAAAACAATGATAATAAAAGTCCAATACTTAAACTAAGAAATTTAGACATTTTCTTAGTACATGTTCTGCGATTTTTTGTTACACCAAGTTCTAAAACTGATCCAAAAGTGATGTAGCCAGTGACATACACGTTTATATATATCCCATACTCTCATGTCTATAAAATTCAACATATGGTGTACCTGGGGGACAAGAACAGATTTGCGATATAACGCGAATAATAAGTGTTTTTTCTTACAATTATGTTAAAAAGAAAAAAGGATAACGTTTTGAAAATTTATTTTTTTATTTGTAAAATATGAGTTTAAAGACCTTTCTAATGAAATAAAATTTTATGCTGTTTTATGAAAAATAAGTTTGTTATTATAAATGTAAAACCACTATATTTTGCATTTTATCAGTCACCATATGTTTTGTTAACCATCCACAAGTTACCTGTATGTCTTATCAGCAATTTGTTACTATTAATAGATTTCATAACAATAACATGCAAATTGCCTGTGACAAAATTGTCGAAGGTTCTAAGTATCAAAAGATATTCAATAGCATATAGGGACAAATGAAAGAAAAAAATAGAGAAACAAAAGATAGGAATAAAAAAGATCTGCGTTTTTGTTGATATTAAAGGGAAAGCGTTACTACGCGAAATTTCCATTAGGGCACTTTTTGGTATTTTTCGAAGTAAGATACTTACTCGTTATTTATCTATCTAACAGAAAAATATCTAATTAGTCTGATAAATATCTGTTATTTATCGTGTTAGTTAGACAGATAACGCAATAATTAAATGGTTAACTGTTGGCAATAATATGCCACCGTATATATGTCATTATTTAACCTGATTATCATCTATTTGCTTTTCTTATAACTACTTAAGATGTTTTACACTCAGAGCCACTTGTGACCAAATCTGGTCTTACAATAAACGAATTTCCACCAATAAAAAACATGACACAATTTTTCGGTTTATTTATTCTATTTTCTTCGTATTTCTTATATGAAGCAGGACGGGATTTCCACAACTTCAAGCATCTTACTTACACATCCACTACAGAGAACAATGGTCTTTTAATTATATACTCTCATTATAAGTGTCCGTAATATTAAACAATGATATCCACATGATATGATATCTTCAAATTAAAGTGTTTGTTCCAATTTAAATCAACCGCGACATGTTACAATAGATAAACTTAAGATAAATACTTAGAAAACCTTTTTAAACTAGAAATGAAACAAAAAAGAATCAATGTGCACGTGATTAATGTTTAATACTAGTAGTTTTAAGAAAGCCCTCAAAGTATTTCCTGTTACAAGGTCAATATATCAAGTGTCGTTTAAATAGATAAGATTAGACTTGTCAATCATCAAAATTCTCGTTCTTGTATGGTAGATCTACTTCATATAACTTTAAAAAAATACGATTTAGCGAGAGTTTTATCAAGGGTTCCCCGAAATAATTTATTAGCGCAATTTCTACTTAATCTTAATGCTATAAAAGTGAGTCAATTCTATCTATATCTTTAAACTGCGGAATGTGTCATCATTTCGGTGATTCTTTTTATTATTTGAGTGCAGTAGTTTTATTTGAATAGAGAATATTCTTTAAAGAAGAAGATATAAAATATTTCTTAACGGAAATTTACTAATCATTAATAAATACATAAGCAACAAAGGGTTCGGCAAAGCTATGTTAACTAACAACACGCTATGTGTTATTGATATACTCTGAGTGATAGAGTTTTTATTTTATAAACAAACCAGACTTTCACTTATTAGCAGAAACTATTAAAACGATTTAACAAGAGTAGATATAAAAAAGCAACAATGGAATATATTAACAAAATAGAATAAACTTATCATAGATAAAAACAGATTCATCTAAACGTTAAGCAAAAGGAATGTTTGAAACGGTAGCTTAATAGGCGTTGAATTAGAGCAGAGGGCACGTTTCGATTTTTAAGCTAATAAATAAACATCTGTTATACAATTTCTATCTTTTTGCTAATCATTCTAAAATATAATGATAACGATAACAACGATAAATTTAAATAGATTTACCATAACAGAGTACAAAACGTAACTATCAAATCGTCAATCGCAATTGTTCATTATTTGCTGAATAGCTAAATTTATGGTAGAAGTCATTTTAAACAGTAGTATTCAAAATGTATGCGTTTCAGACATGTCATATGCTGAAATGGTGTTTTTGTTTGTTTGTTTGTTTGTTTCATTTTACGCCTTTTTCCAACAGTATTTCAGTCATATAGGCGGGTCGTTTCCTAACCATCGTTCCTGGAGAGTTACACCAGTACTAGACAACTACCAAAGCATCTCCCGGGGATCGAGCCCACGCCAGAGAGGTAACTGGATAAGAAGTCATCGACTGTAACCCCTCGACCACGGAGGCGGTCTGAAATGGTGTAAAGACATGTCTAGGGGTGTTAAACAGAATGAACTTGCCAAAACGCATACCAAGCGTACTTAAGCTAGAATACTGTGTTGCGCTGAATATCTTAAAATAGATAAATACAGAATCCCTAAAGAAAGTCCAACACGGCAAAATTGAAAATGTTGCAGGCTCGGTTTGATTGAGCCTTTTCATGGACGGTACTGGAAAGTGCATGTTACCGTCCACGCCCCCTAGCACCGGCTTAAGCAGAATTCAACATTTTAACATGAAATAGTAAAATTTTGAATTTAGAAACATCCGCAGATGTGTCCATACGGCGAATATCATGGAACCTTCAATGTGACACTTTCGTGCCATTCCATGAAAAGCGGCGTATGGTCCCCAAGTAATAAAAAGCGTGTGTCCTAAGCGAGAAAACAATGGGCGGAACTAAATAAAATTGAATTTTGAAAGGGGTTTAGAGGTTATGAAGTGTTTATACAAATAAAGAGATATTTGAATATTAATTGTCGTTTTTCTGAATTTCCTACGGATACTGTCAAATATCTTTCGATGTTTTACATGTTCTTTTCACTGACCATATATATTACAGTATACTATTGATATGTTAATAAATACAGACATTACATTGATTTAAAGCTTACACGTGTTAATCTGTCAAGTGTCTGAAAAATGATAGATCAGATTATTTCTTTCCTCTAATAGGGAATAGGTAATTCAGAAGTTAATCTGAATTATCTATTTCTACATAAATTTTACTTGCGTTGTAGTATAATTACGCACGGTTTGTCGTTCTTTTATTGTTTTAATAATTGGTCGGCCTTCATTCGAACCGCGCATGCATCTAGAGGGCTCTTACATCGGATACCTATATCCTTAAAAACTGTTTTCTAAATATTTCTTTTTCAATCACCTTGAAAATAAAGAAATCGGAATGGGAACGAATAAAGGAACGATAAAGTGTGAAGAAGTATAGAGGTCCATTTATTCGAGCTTTTCCAAGCAACACGTTTGTATATATGGCTATCATTATTCGTCTGTTTAGTGCTACATAATGATTTATTTCTTCTTGCATTAGCTGAATAATGTGTTTGCATAGATGACGTAGACGTCATTTTCTCAGCTTCTGTCGCAGTATCAATGATCATATTTGGATATTGCTACATTGCCAACAAACATATCTGACAAAGTGTTGCTCTTTCAAACGTTTTAAATCCTCGTAACTTAAACCCTCTTACATATTAAAACAAGCTTCTGTCATTTGAAATCCCAAAATTGAACAATCCACATCTACCCCGGATGTGTCAAAATTATTACTTAACATTACGCCCAGATTTAACAAGTGCTCGCCTTTTTAACAAGTTGATATCCCATAAGTTACAAGAACAGTTAAGTGCGATTCAGCTGTCACTTGTTTGCTCAGACGTTTAGTGAACCATGTTTAAAATCCATATACATTAAAATAGCATCATTAAACAAGAGGGCCAAGATGACACTAGATCGCTCACCTGACTCGTCAAACTTATCCGAACAATTACTAAGACAAGCATTCTGACCAAGTTTCATGACAGGTGAGTCAAAAATGTTACCACTAGATCGTTAACAAGGATTATCCATATTTGAGCAGTGTGACCTAGTTTTTAACCCCAAGTGACCTATATTTGAACATGACCCAGAAATCATCAAAACAAACTTTCAGACCAAAATTCCAGGATATTTGGATCAAAACAGAAGCCACTACAGTGTTAACAAGATTTTTCTATTTTTAGCTCCTGTGACCTAGTTTTTCATCCGAGATGACCCATGTTATAAGTTATCCGATCAAATACATAGACAAGCATCCTGACCAAGTTTGATGACAATTGAGGTAAAAATGTGACCACTAGAGTGTTAACAAGAATTTTCTATATTTGGGCGGTGTGACCAAGTTTTTGACACAAGGTGACCCATATTCGAAATTAACATAGAAACCATTTAAACAAACTTTCAGACTAATTTGCAGGATATTTTGATCAAAACAGTAGCCACTAGAGTGTTAACAAGGTTTTCCTATTTTAAGCTCCGGTGGCCTAGTTTTTTATCTGAGATAACCTATGTTCAAAAACCTTCGAGCAATTACCTGGACAACCGTCCCGACTAAGTTTGATGACAATTGAGTAAAAAATGTGACCACTAGAGTGTTAACAATGTTTTTCTATTTTTAGCTCCAATGACATAGTTTTTCATCCGAGATGACCCATGTTTAAACTCACCCGAGCAATTTCCTAGACAAGCATCCTGACCAAGTTTGATGGTGATTAAGTCAAATATGTGACCAATTGAGTGTTTACAAAGTGTTTCTATATTTGGGCGGTATGACCAAGTTTTTGACCCGTTGTAACCCATATTCGAACTTGACGTAGAAATCATAAAAACTAACTTTCAGACAAATTTCCAAGATATTTGGATCAAGATAGTAGCCACTAGAGTGTAAACAAGATTTTTCTATTTTGTGCTCCTGTGACCTAGCTTTTCATCCCAGATGACCCATGTTTAATTTTATCCAGACAGTTACCTAGACAAGCATTTTGACCAAGTTTGATGACAATTAAGTTAAAATATGATCACTAGAGAGTTAATAAGGTTTTTCTATTTTTTGCTCCTGTGACCTAGCTTTTCATCCGAGAGGACCCATGTTCAAACACATTCGAGCAAGTACCTAGACAAGCATCCTGACCAAGTTTAATGATAATTGAGTCAAAAATGTGACCACTAGAGTGTTTAAAAGGTTTTTATATTTTTAGCTCCTGTGACCTAGTTTTTCATTGGAGATGACCCATGTTCAAACTCATCCGGGCAATTACCTAGACATGATATTTAAGTAAAAAATGTGACCACTAGAGTGTTAACAAGGTTTTTTATTTTTAAGCTCCTGTGACCTAAGTTTTCATCCGAAATGACCGATGTTCGAACTCATTCGAGCAACTATATAGACAAGCATCCCGACCAAGTTTGATGATGATTGAGTAAAAAAGTGACAATGAGAGTGTTAAGAAAAAAATTTTTTAGCTCCTGTGACCTAGTTTTTCATCCGAGATGATCCATGTCCGAACTCATCCGAGCAATTACCTAGACAAGCATTCTGACAAAGTTTGATGATGATTGAGTAAAAAATTGACAATAATAGTGTTTAGAAAAATTTTTTAGCTCCTGTGACCTAGTTTTTATCCGAGATGATCCATGTCCAAACTCATCCGAGCAATTACCTAGACAAGCATCCTGACCAAGATTGATGATGATTGAGTCAAGGTTTGGGCGGTCTGGCCTAGTTTTTGACCCCAGGTAACCCATTTCAAACTTGACCTAGAAATCATCAAAACAAACATTTGAGGTAAAGACTAAGATACTGTGTATTAATACGTCCTGGAACTAAATACAATTTGTTATTAAACAAAAACGTCTCAGCTAAAAAACTAGGTCAACTTCTTAAATAAAAAATATTGAAAAAGAAGGAAGCGGGTAGGGGATCTTAAATATCTGCTGCAAAATTTATTATTTTAATATAAAATTTCCAAATTTATTGAACGAAAGACATTGCCATAAAAGCGAATTGCGCTTTCATTGTTATCATCGCTAAACGGCCAAAAACCCTACCATATGTGTATTTAAGAGAAACTCTTTGTTACAACTTTTTATCAAGAAATGACCTTGAAGTTATCAAAATATTATTAGTTTTATTCCGATTAAATCCAAAAAGATATTTCAAAAGATATAGTTTTCTATGTTATGGTGCCTGATTTGAAACACTTTTGTGTGTCTTGTTGTCGCTATCGACAGCACGACAAAGTGTCATATGGCGCGTTGTCGGACTTTCGTCTTGTGGTCCTGTCGCTAACGATGCACGCAAAAATGGCGCGTTGTCGTGGGGCGTGAAATATAAAACATTATACAATATTACAAGACATTTAGATATCCAAGAGTAATCATTATTTAATAAAGTAAAAGTTGATTCCTGTTTTACTTTTATACATTTTATGTCACCTCAAAACAGCAAAGTAATATTCGAATGTAATAACACACGAAGTAACGATTCAGCAAAATGGTTGTTCAAACTTGAATCTACAATAAATTGCAGTTTGCTGAACATTTTTTTAAAGATATAAATACAAAATATAATATTGTTTGAAGTCATTAGCCTAATCTTTTTTAATTAGAATTAAATCAATTAAATTTTGAGTATTAAAGAATTTCAGGCAGCTTAGCACATACTTTTAGCATGTTTGTAATCATCCGTAAAACGTTATTCCAATGCATACGTGTTTTAGACTGAAGTGGTTACATTGTTGATAAGTGAATGGAATATATTTCAGGCAGCTTAGCACATACTTTTAGCATGTTTGTAATCATCCGTAAAACGTAATTCCAATGCATACATTTTTTAGACTGAAGTGGTTACATTGTTGATAAGTGAATGGTATATATATTAAAGGTTATTGGAATATCGTATCATGAAAATTTGTATTTCTGCAAAAATTAATGTTCACAACAAAATAGTGAATTCATACGTACTTGTAAAAATCGATTGCTAATAATTTCATATTCGTATCCCTTTCTTACAAAAAATAAACATAAGTTAAAATGGTATTTCACTGCATTACATCTTAATATAACAGTAAATCACTTTTACAAATAGAAAAATTAATTGAAATCAATAATTACTGGTAGATAGAACTACCAGCAATAAGTTAATTTGATCTAAGAATCATAACATACTTTTGTTAGTGTTCATAAAGGCTGTTTTTCATGTTTGTAATGTACAGTGATATATGAATCAATATAAGACGCAAGAAGTGTTATATTTAAAATCAAATTAATAAGAATAAATTGCAATAGTGTCAGCGACTATATTATGATAAACTGACTTGATTGACATATTGACCATGATGTGGTTTATATGCATTGTATATATGGACTGCTAGTGACAAATTTACAAATTATACAATGTGAAATTTACCAGAGGAATGCAAATTGTAATTTGACAACAGTGTTTGATATTTTTATTTTCTGCTTAATATCACATCGATCCGGGTTCATTATATAAATTATCTAAAATAACACTTAAATAAGGATCGATTTGAAGACACTTATTTGATCTTGTGGAGGGGGGGGGGGTCTATTCATTATTGCAGGAAAAGAAATCGATTACCTGAAAAGGTATCAGTTTATTGTAACATGTATTTTTGACAACTAAATATTTATTGTATTCTATCAAATTGAATATTCTTTCATCAAAAATGCTGTTCTGTTGTTTGTTAAAATGTTATTCTAGTCTCTTTTTGTCCTTTAATTAATTTCTGAACATAAAGCTTTCCGGTAATTTGTGGGCTGTTTTACAAAGTTAACCAAACACTAAGCTTGAAATTTTTGTTTTGAGGACGTTCGGGAAATTGAGTTTCTATTTCGGTACATGTGTCGAAGTACAAATAAGAGATACATGTTATTGTCCTTTCTCAAACTAATATCACGCAAAAGACGCATACATCAACTCATAAGTGTTCATATACAGTAATTTCCTTTATCGGATCTTTTTTTTATCACATATTTGATACAAAGTCATTTTTTACACTGACACGTAATAAATTTAGTAAAACAAAAGTTAAAAGTAGCAAGGGAAAATCTAAATTTTAAGCATATATATTTAAGAACGAAAGGAATATTGGTAAAAACATTTCATACCATAACATAATCATAAAACTGTTCTTATATAACTAGAAACGAAACCGTATCGCCGTGTCCTTTTTTAGTTTTAAAATAACAAAAAATACCAGACGAACAAGGAAGCTTTAAAACAGCAATTAATGTATATTCGTAAACACTTTTCATTGCTGAACCAATGACATTTAAAGAATTAACAAAATTGCAACAGTAAGAATATTATTTTCTCTGCAGCTACGTGCAAATGTTTCTGATTTTACTTCTTGCAATTTGAAAACATGGAGTTGTTACTTGAACGTAATAAATGAACTAAATTCAGGTAGGATCAAACTCTCAGAGTATACATAACAATACCATTCTGAGTGATTAAGATGACAAGCGTTCTAAACTATTTTAATTATTGATTGTTGTTGAATCATTTGTGTAGGTTTTTGTTTTACATCATTAATTGTAGACTTTGATTCGCATTGTTAAATGTCACTACCAATATCACTGTACTTATAAGTAAGAATATCATACACTTAATGGAAAATTGTAAATTCTAACAGGACCCGCAATTTTCCATATTAAACATAGAAAAACCGAAAGTGTGTGTTATTATGCAATAAAATCACTGTTTGACGTTCTATATTTAGATGTATGACGTAACCATTATACACGTGACGTAACCTCTAAAAATGTGACGCAAACAAATCAATCGACAGGTGGAATTGAGCTTAATACCAGGTACGGCAGCATTCATTTGTTGATGTCATGCTACGCCCTCGTGATATAATTTCTCGCATCCAAAGTCCAAACAGTGATTTTATTGAGCGATAAAATCAGTTTTGGGTATATTATTTCTTGAACAGAATATGGAGCCATCACTTGTAACTTATAAAAAAAATTAAACACATTAAATCTGTTTTATTACATGTGTTTTGTTTTGGGAATTCAAAATTAGATAATCACCATGACAAACATAACTTTGTAGAATGTTGTAGATTTACGTTTCTGGAAAAGCAAAGATTTGCATTTTATAAAAGACAGCTAATAATTTTGTCGTATAAACAAATAAAAACTCCAGACGGTTAACATTGAAAACATATGAACACAAAAAAACCGCTTTTAAATCATATGTCGGTACTTTATTCTTTGTAAGAATATCACGCTGTGCTATATATGTTGTCAGTCTGGAACCATACATTATTGCTTTTTTATTCACAAATTAGTTTTAAATTAATAAGAAATTATTGCATCATCTCCTTTCACGAGACAATCTTTTTTCAAAATTTCATTTTCTATCGGCGAACCGTCGTACGCTCGTAAATAAAATTTACAAACACTAAGAGAAATTCATAAGAATACTAGCAAGGTAACCTGTACGAGAACGCCTTATTAAGATTCGTATTATAGTTCAAATATAACATACCGACCATGCCTCCTTTTTCAAATATATAATTCTATGCAATAAAACAAACTACCAAATAATTATACTGGACGTAATATATATTGGTCTGGTGAAACGAAGAAAATATTTGAAAAAAAAAATACATTTTATCGTTTTCTAATGATTTTGTGGTCCAAATTTCAAAGGAGTTTGTTCAAAGAATAGAAAGATCTCGTAATAGATTAAGTAGAAGAAGATATATACAAAGTTGTAGTATTTGATTTAAAAAAGCACAGCGATATCACAGTAAAAAAAATGTAAATTATTGCGCAAATGTAATCATATCCTAATATTTTCCCGCTGAGAACTGCAAGAAGCTTTCTTCTATATACATAAGCTTAATATAAATCATTAATATAGCTATAATTTGTTTGACAATGCGCCATACATTTTGTTTCTACACTTTAATGGAAAAAACTTTTAGTTAAAATCCCCCTTTACCTTTTTTTGGGTTTCCCCGGAGTGTTTTTTTGGTTTATTTTGCACGGAAAAAGGAAGTTTTTTTTACTTTTTTTAATTTTTCCCAGGAACGAAATTAGTTGGGAAATTTTCCCTTTTCGTCAAATATGATAAAATTTCTGTTTGGAAAGGGCGAAAGATTTTATAAAAACAAAACCTTTTTTTGGTTTAAAACTTGTTTTTTTTTCCTGTTTATTTTTTTTTTAGCTTTTTTGTTTTCCTTTTTAAAACTTTTTTATTATTTTTCCCTTTTATTTTTTTAACCAATGAACCCGCATTTTGTTCAAAATTTTTAACAAAATTTTAGAAATAAATTTTGCTTGCAGGGCAAAAATACAAAAAAACAGAATTTTGATTTTTGGGGGTTATTCAACATGTTTTCGCCTTGCGGCCCGCAAAGTATAGCAAAATGTTGACTTTGTCGTATTGCGTGTCTTCGTCAGGCGCCCCGAGGAGCGAAAATGCGACATGGCACAAATCAGCCATTGTATTTAGAGGATAGGTGTAGCATTGATATAGTGATATCTATATGGTCGGGAATATATATTATTGCACTTGTCTCGAGAATTTCTGGATCGCCCGTCTACATCGTCGTGAAAGATAAATATGTCAAAAGCTACCTACACAAACATACATATATACAATTACACATCATATAGTTAAGACAGTTACATGTAACACTAGAAAAATATTTTACCACAATAGCAATGAACAAATGCCGTATAAACATAACTGGGGTTGTTTCTTAAAATGATATATTTCATCATTTTAAATTCTGCTTAAGTTGGTGCTAGGGGGAGTTGACGGTATCATGCAATAAACACTACATTTTGTGAAAGGATCAATCAAACAGTACCTACAAACTGTTCAGTTTGTGCCATTTTAAGAGTTCTCTAGGGATTACGTTTTCTCATTTTTACACAAGACGGTAGAGAATCAAGAATAAATGATAATTTTCAGTAGTTTCTTTTTATTGCACGTGTAAATCAAAACTTTTTGTCTAAACATAACGGCCGAAGGTATAAACATAATTATTTCCAACTTCATGTCTTTTTACCATTGTAAAGAATTAAATATAGCAAAGTTAATATTTAATTCAGACAGTTTTACTTCTGTATGTCTATTTACCATTGCAAAGAAATAAATATAGCAAAGTTAAACTTATCCATTTAATTCAGACAGTTTTACTTCTATATGAAATTAATTGTGCCTATGAGAATATCAGGTGCCTAGAATGTATTGCTTAAACCAAATGGAAATAAAGTGGAAGTTTATACAGACAAAGTAACATTATATGGAAGAAACAGATTTTTTCCAACATTGACAATTTAAAAGATTTCAGCAAAAGTGTTTTCTCTTTATTATTAGAGTTTAAGGCTTTTGTCTGTAAATGAGATGTAAAATATATAACCCCGAACCAGACGACATGTAATGCTATCTAATGAAACGTAAATTAATTATAGAACAAATATGCAACATTTCAATTTTAGTATCAGAGTTAATTGCGCATATAATGTCTAATAGCTTATAATACAGAGTGGTAGCAAAGACGATTAGAGTAAAAATGATTATAAAACATGTGTTAAACATTGTTAATTGCAAAATAAACTACCTTTTTGATTATAAAGGATTTGACTAGATGCCGTAATTCATTGAATTTTAAATGATATTGAAATGACCTGTTTATACATGTACAAAATCAATGCTCACAAAATATTATACCTTAAAAACTACAAACGTGTTTAACAGATGAAAAGTTGAATAAAATCAACAGCTCTCTTTTCATTCAAGAGTATGTTATAACATGTTACTAGTCATGGATGTAATCTAACTCTACATGTTTCTAAATAAATGTGTTATATAAAATGAGCTGTGTTGAATTAAAGTCTGACACCAAACCCTAAAGAAAGAAGAATATTGGCATATTGCTCGATCTTATTTCATTAATATAGTATGTTCTAATTTGAAAATTTCAAACAATTTTCCAATAAAAACGTCTCTATGTACCACCAAACAATGTTTTAAAAACACTATTCATAGGTTTTATCTATAGATAGAGTTAATGTGTACATACCATTCAATATTGTGTCCACAAAATCAAAGCATGTCAAGTAGTCTTTCGGGAAAAAATAGTTTAACGGTTTAAAAACGGGAAGGCTAAAACAATCATAATTTAAAATAGCCATTACTGCTATAAAAAAAATCAATATTCAAAAGCAATGCAGCTATATCTACCAGAAAACAAGTGTGATATACCTTCATTTCCTACCACATGTGAGTTCAAGGAGATATGGTGTTGTTGTAAAATCTATATTCAAATTTAAATATTTCTGTTTTTGTGATTCTACTCTATATAAGTAAGAAGTCTCTGCTAGATTCTACTAGATACACTTTGATGGCAGCATAAAAATGGGTTTTTGTTTAAATGTAGTCATAAATCATGTTTTAAATATATTCTTAAAACTGTCACAAAACAATCAATCACATCGATTTCTTCTAGAAACATGCAATCATTTCAATGTCACAGAACAAAGTTATCTGATCTTTCTTGACGCTTGGTAAAATTGTTTCCAACGTAAACTTTTTAAGTCTTTCTAAAAGGTTACATGTATTTGAACTAGATTGATTACTATAAGGTCAAAAGAAGGCTAAACACGCTCAATAAAAATACATTACTTTTGTTTCTCCCTGTTGGAAAAGAAACTATTGTATTTTTTTATTTATCCAATATTATCAGGGATATCTTATTTAAATCTTATATACTCGTAACTGCCCAATACCATTTGTGACACACTAAAAGTATAGATTTGACACATGTAGGAAGTAAAAGTAAAGCACACTTGTTCTTTGTAAAACTTCAAGTTGCAAATTTTAAGATAACATATGTTTCAAACATGAATATGATGAACAAATAATATTTTAAAAAATTTCAATATATTCATTAAATTTAGAAGTAAATTATATTGAAAGCTTTTATATAGGCACGAGTGTATCAGTCGGGGTGTGTCATTGAATTTGTTCCTGTGAAAACTCGCCATTGTTGAAATTTTTTTATGTACGTCTTGTTTAATGATTTTTAATTGACATACGCCTTCAATCAAATATTTGGGTCATTTTTCCCAAAAAATAATGTAAGAAAAAATAATATTAAAGTGACAAGTAATTATCAGATATTGGGTAAAGCTAAAACTCTCTTCATACGCCATATACAACTTTAATCATATATAATTTTAATGAACGTTTGGGGTTTTTTAAAATTTTTTCAAAAATTTCCATAGTTTTTTTTTTTTAATAAAATGTCAACATAATTTTCTTTGTTATTTTTAGTTTTAAAAAGTTTTTTCTAATCACCAAAATTCCCTTTTCGCTTTATAATTTAACAACGGGAAAGTAAACCCCAAAAAAGAAAAGTTTTTTTTTTAAAAAGGGTGAAGCAAACTTTCATGAAAAAGGACATCTACAATCATAAGCCTGTTGAAGCATTAAATTTTCATTTAGAAAGGATATGAAAACCACATTTTAATATTTTTTCCGGGGGCCCTGGTGACAGGAAAAATCTTTCCCATTTGGGTAATTAAAAAATATTGATCTATAATTTTTGCCCCCATTTAAAGGTAAAAGAATTTTGGGTTAGAGAGAAATGCAAACCAAAAGTTTTAAAAAAGGTTTTTTTTTTTTTAGAAAAAAAAAATAAAAAAAAATAGCCCAAAAGATAGAAACTACGGAAGGAACATGTGTCATTAAGACAAACACAGGATCATAAGCAAAAAGAAAGAAAGTTTTTTATATATATTATTCAGCCATACCACATTCAGCGGAAATAACTTCATGTTCTCTGGTAATTTTGTGTTAAGTTTGGAATAATTTCTATATGATTGCAGAAGGCATTCAAATACATTTCTCTTAAGTATGTTATAAATTTCTTGGCGGAGTCAAATAATCACCTCAACTAATATCATCGCGTGCCTAATTTTGATTGTATCAGCAAATGCTAAAATGAACTTGTACATAGTTTGTATTATCATTAACAATTCACATTCTTTTAGAAGTCCTTTTTATATGATTTCAGATATTTCTATTCTGTTATTATTTACACCCTAATTCAATTCTGTTATTCTTTCATTTAGAGGGAGATGAAAAAATATTGTTATCAAGTATTTAGATTTAAATACGTCTTTTTCGTAGTTGAACCTGCAAAACTTCATGAAAACCTCACAGTTTGTTTCTTTTTGTTCAGGTGGATTTTCACTTACTTAACCTCCATCCGTCGCAGAGTATTTTTATGAAATATTAATATATACGATTAATTTGATTGATTCTCTGTACTTTTGTTAATTTATTCCGATTCTTTTTGTTGCAATTCATAACAAAATTGCAAAGATAAGTTGTGACCAAATAAACTTGAATACTGTTTATTGATAATTTGATCATTTGTACAATTGTTTCAAAACACCTTTATCTTTTGATTCCAATTAAAATATCACACAGTCTGATTGCGAACTAGTATAATTATACTTTTTTATATCTTTGTGTACAATCCCATTTTATCTTGCAAGTCTGTTTGACACTTCTACTTCGCGTTCTATATTGAATACAAAGATAATAATTGCTATTACCATTATGATCTATGTATTAATTGTCCATCAAGTAAGCCGTATACCTTCTCCAAATCGTGCCTATTAATGTGTAGGTTGTTCCCATCAATTTAAATGTTTCCAAACTAAGAACATCACAAAATTAAGTATGTGATTAAATGAATATTTCATCAACCCATGTTCCTAATTGATAAACTACTTGCCACTTAAATCATTTATTTAACTGCATTTATTGCATGACTCACGCGAAAGTTTAGACATTTTCATATCTATCAAACATTGCATAGTATTTTGATAGTTTATAAACGTCTCTTCGATAATACAAATATGCTTATGAAGTTTTTTTTAAACTTTCGTTACAAAGGAAGATGTAGATATGATGCATCATTTTAGAAATCCTGTGATGTCGTAACCACGTACATTTCTTATTCAGAGTAATACAAACAGTAAATGTATCTATATATCATAAGTAGTTTTTATCATTATCTCATGAAAGATATCAATATTTCTTCTAAAAATACACGAGTGCCATCGAACAGTTAGGCGATATAGACACCAATCCAATCAACCCGTCTCTCGACATATGCTTGTTAAGAAAGAAATAAAGGGATGTCGAGCGTGATTGTTTATTAACAAATTCTGATTAATTATGGGTGGATTTGCATGATTCATGCAGCTGCTATGCTTTATCAAGGTTCTGACCATATTAAGAATTATCCCATTTAGAAGATGAAGATTTGTTCCTTTGCCTCCTTTATAAACGAAGGTTAAAACGATGGATGAACATATAAATGGTGTTCGTTATGACTACGTAATAAACAACCACATACAACTTGTTGTAAAATGGTCTGTGGATGTCCTTATTTATTTTTAAACACAACATACTCAGTAGTCAGAATAACAGAAAAAATTATATCAAACAAATAAACCCAGCGAAAAACTAGTTATACCGTTTCTACAATCAAATCACAAGAGCGATCAGTGATCACATGTGTCGCCTCATGATGGCCAATTTCATGTTCGGACAAGTTTTGTGACAGACGGACAGACAGACGGACAGTGTACAACTATACTTGGTACTGATCATTCCTGTAAAGTTTGGATACAATTGCACCAGTAGTTTATGAGGATAGTCCGGACAAACTTTTGTGTATCTGGCAACACACAGAAATAAACACCTTTTTATCAAAGGGCCATAACTCGGCCAAAAATCATTCAACCGGAAAACCCGTGCAATATGCGAAAGGACTTGAACTACAGATCAATCCTGTAAAGTTTCATTGAAATTGCATTAGTGGTATAAAAGAAGTAGTCCGACAAACTTTAAAAATAAAAATTATTAAAGGGCCATAACTCTGACAAAAATCATTGAACCGGAAAATGCTGACAAAAGGCACAGCTAAACATGGTACTAATCATTCCTGTAAAGTTTTGATGAAATTGTACAAGTAGTTTATGAGGAATAGTCCGGACAAGCTTTTGTGTATCTTGCAACACACAGAAAAAACACCTTTTTATCAAAGGGCCATAACCCGTGCAATATGGGTAAGGACTTGAGCTACAGATCAATCCTGTAAAGTTTCATTGAAATTAAATTAGTGGTATAAGAGAAGTAGTCCGGATAAACTTTAAAAATAAAAATTATTAAAGGGCCATTACTCTGACAAAAATCATTGAACCGGAAAATGCTGTCAATATACACAACTAGACTTGGTATTGATCATTCCTTTTAAGTTTGGATGAAATTGCACCAGTAGTTTATGAGGAGTAGTCCGTACAAGTTTTGTGACGGACGGACAGACAGACGACGGAGAAGTGATCCCTTTATGTCGCCACTACTCCGTAGAGGCGACACAAAAATGTGCAAGGTTTTTTTTATAATGTAAAGAAGTATAAAGAAAACTAACATTATAAATATAACTAAGTTACCTGTGAGTTTGCTTTTTGTATTGTATGTATTGCAAACATGTGATCTTTATGCGTATGCATGAATGTATGGCTGTATGAATGCATGTATGTATATATATATGGCCAAAGGATTTTGTACTGATTTGCCAATAAACTTTAAAACTTTGAACTTTACATATAAAACATGTTTAAGCTGGATGCAGATAAGAATAATGATTATCATCTCATTGGTTAGATGACACGCGCCATATCGTTTCCCTCACAACCATCATAAAACACGCTATACATGACATATATATAATATGGTTTTGTGTTTGTTCTTTATAAATGTTTAAGTTACTTTATATCCATCACTGTGTAATGTTTCCTTATTGCAATCCCTTTCAGCGTACTGTTCATGCAAATATTAGTAGATATATTAGAAATAATTGTGCAAATCTTAAATCTGTGTAATATATATACATGTATTTTCCTTGAAAACATAAAAAAGTTAATTCTAAAAGTTGCAGGCAAATATTCATGAAGAAACGTTAGCTTACAAAGGGCTGAAAAGATTCATCATAAATAATCTCAAAAATAATATTTTACAGAATAAAGTCCTTAACGGATATTTTCGAAGGACACATCACATATTATCATGGCACTGGCACATCATTTCTACTTAGTCTGAAATAATCAATAACCACTATTCTCAGTTAGAGTAATGATTATATAACATGTAACGGTCAAATAAAATAAGAAATACCATAATTATGTAGCATTACTCGTGTAATTAGAACATTTACAATTCTTCGGTGCCAGCAGTAAATCTTATGTTCCTTGATGAAGTTGCTCTTAACCATTTTCGGCGTCAATATCACTTATTGCTGTTACCAGTCTGATACTTTATTTACATAAAAACACTTATTAAAGCATTATGGATGTAAAATGTTTTTATTAGAAAAAAAACAAGAGAATCTTGATATTTTTTCCAATATTTTCACGGATGTTTCATGAGACATATTTGTATCCCTAGTTAACTTGTAAACACTTAGATTGTGACCACTTGCAAACAAAAACCTTTATGTCAAAATCCTTGCCGCCCAGACTTCCTCTAAGAAATAAACATTTGCAACATTAGGGCACAAATAAACTAAGGCAATGACAAATTCGTTTTTGGTAGTTATTTTCAATATCTTATAGACACATGAATGCTTTTGTCGATTTCTTAACTTTACCTTAAGAGTAAATTTCTTCTAGTTTTGCTTCTTGAACACCATGTTTTTGGTTATTCCTTTCCTATGTTTGATTTTTTTATTATCTCTATCACATTTTCTAGAATATAATTTCTTTTTATTTTACAATACAATTACAATAATCAATTTGAATGTATCTTTATTTATCCTAAAGAAAAAGATAGCAAACATACATTTTACTGTATTTATAAAGAGATTCTGCTCTATGAATATATCAACTTTTGACTTATAGATTGATAGCTGAGATGACATCTAATGGCTGGACTCATGACAGTAAGATTTAGTATGGCAACATTATTAGTAACATCTTAGAAAGGCCCCCAAGATCAAAAGAATGGTAAAGTTTAACTTTTAGCTTTCATCCAAATCAGATGAGAAACACCTAACAAAAAGAAAATGCAAAGTAGTATTTTAAGAGAAAGTAAACGATCAAATAAATGATCTTGTCTTTCAAATTCAATTTGCAATAGAGAATAAGAGCCAGCCATAAGATAAATTAGACATCAAGCAATGAAAGCCCTTGTTGCAACAACCGGGATAATATTTCAAAGGTTTTTCTTGAAATAGTTGTCTTTTTAATCAATCGAATTAAAATCTAACTTCACTGTCTTATTTTACTTGAGAAATTGTCCTTCTTTATATGTACGATTGTGATTTATTTCTTTAGGAACAAACACATAAAGTATGCCACAATCCCACAGTTGTCATAAACTCATAGAATATTGCGTGTTTGATTCTAGAACACAAACAGAATTAATAGCTTTAATAAAGTTATTTATATAAAATCACTAGACTGGCAAAAACATTTACCTGTTACTATCTTTAGTTACATATCTATTATAAAAATGTTTTAAGACAAAAAACATCACTTTGTCAGCCCTAGAATTTATACATTTTATATCAAGCAATTGTTTAACTGGTGTTGCATTTGCAATTTTGACACATTATATTCTGCTTATTGGGTACTTGATCTTCTTTGTTAATAACTTTCCTTTGAAAAGGTATTCATCACAATTTACTGCAGAGGTATTACAACTCGTTATCGAATGATAACGGGTAAAAATGTTTATTGATAAAATAAGTCAGAAGTATATTTATAGCAAAAGTGTAAGTTAATCATTTGAGAGAAAAACAACAACAACATTGTTCACTAAAATCAATACTGCATAGAAATATCTACAAAATCAAAAGCAACTTGTTTTCATTCTTCACTCTCTTTTCTCCAAGGTTCCGAAAATCAAAAACAATTATATTATTAATTTTGAACGCTGAAATCTTTATCTGATTTACGTTTATATTATATTGATGTAGCTATCTTGAATTCGTTACAAACTCTTTGAATGTTTTAAAATAAAGCTTTTAGTTATTTGCTTTTTCTTTTACAATGCGTATGTAATTGGTGTATATATTTATATCATTTAATGATTCTAAAATATAGTTCATGAAACAATGCAAAGGTGAAAATATACTTTACAATAAAACCCTTATTTAGAAATATCAGCATTATTGTGGTGTCGAATGTGTATTCGGACATTGTGATAAAGATACTGGCGGGTGTGTATTAATCATGCTTTGTTTCACGCCCTGACCATAAATGCGGCCATTAGGACATAACTGGAGATCACGCGTTTATATTTTTCACACCGAAACACATTTGGGTATTACATTGTATTCGTTCGAAAGTAATCAATTGATGCGCATACATAACCCGTGCATTAATTATACTTTAATAAGAAAATCACGTTTATTTATTTTGTAGGAATTTAATCTTTTAGGACGCATTTATCTTTCTCCTGTAATTGTTTAGGTAAACATTCGATATAATATATCTATAAATATAACACAAAATGAAATCTATACACAATTCATGCAATGTTTCATGCGACAGTATTAGGAATTCATTTTTTTGCCACCACATGCTTCATATGAATTGCAACCATTAAATGTTGGTTGCGTTGCCCATTCAAGTCATGTTATATCATTGACTTTAACATCTTTATGAGAACATAACGTGGTCAGATTATTACGAGGGACATGTATGACATTTCTGCTTTGTCAGGCAAATCCTACCTGTAATTCATGGCAGCTACAAATATCATATGGTTTCATCATTTAACATAAATGTAAACTTACTTTTTGATGGTAATGTTGTTCCAACTGATCTGTTTATCCCCAAAGGAGAGAAACCTTTCATACTTGTTCCTGTATTCATCAAACGTTACACGTCTATTTTTAGAAACACTCATGACATTTGGTAAATAAAGCATATAACTATATTTTATTAGATATTAAGTTTATTGTACATCTTATTTGTTACAAAATGGAATACGTGCATAATGTATAATCTACATAATTATGAAAAGAGTGAAATATCGAATATGTTATTTACGATTATTTACTTTATTTGTAAATTATTGTTTACTATTATATACTTACATTAAATGAACTACGATACTTTAAAATCAGCAGAAAAAAAAATAGCAGAAAATGAAACTTCGTAATAACGCACGCAAGTTCTTGCTATGATGATTTCCTGCATGTATGAGTGTTTAAAATACATGTATTAAAAATATCGATAACTTAGTAAACACTTTGCATGTATGCACATTGCTTTCTCATAATGATTTATGATATATGATGTAGAAATTAGTTACAAGTAGAATAGTTTATCAAATCTCCTCATATCAGAGTACAATTCATTTAATAATGCATGTGTCATGAAGGTGATGAATATTCGTTTACTTGAAAATCTCACGGAATTCATGCATGAATTAAGATAAATGCATGTTATGGTGTTTGTCTGTGAAGAATTCCCAGTTGATGCCAAAATGATCAATCTGTTTTGACACGTTTTTCAATGACGATTGACACGTTCCTTGTAAATTTCAGAAACATGTGTGCTGAGAAATATTTGTATGCATCATTATTAACACATCGCGTTTAGAATTTGTCCATTATTTTTCGTGTGATCTTCTACTAACACGTGTCACGTGTAATTATAATATCGTTTGAAATAAATGTTTACTCGATATATTGATCCAAATAGATTTTTATTTTAAACATTAATTTCCTGTTAGTCAAAATAATGAAGATAAGTGGTTATTTATTTACTGCTTTGTTCAGTGGATCTGTTTGAGATACAAAATGCAAACTGCGAGTGAATAAAACGCAGTGATCTCGTTTATGTCATTGAGAAAATGTCATTTAAGCATGATAAATCAACAACTGTTTAAATTTCAACAAAACGAAATAACCTTAAGACTTACGACATAAACAACTTTTAACAATATGAAGAATATTTAATGATGCATTTAAAATACATTGTGTTTTGTTTTGCCAGTTGAAATTAATGTGATACTTCTAATATAAGCTATATTTTAAAAGTTTTGTTGAATTATATTTATTTCATTAGCTGTGAAGTATGTTACATGTCAGTGTGCGCAGAAAACAAAATACAAAATTTTCTAATTATTGTTGCGTTCGTTGAAAGATGGCCTTCCTTAATGATCTTGGAAATTGTGTACCGCTCAAACCGGGGCTAGGATTGGGGCGTGAGGGATGTTGCACTTTTTCATTATCCCACATGTACAGACTCAATCAATCACTCAACCGTGTCTGCAAGTTTCATGTAATGTTGCTGCTTTTAATGCTTCCAAGGGATCACTTTTTTCCAGATATTTATTGCTGAGGATTTATATTGATTGATTAAAATAACCTAGAGTATGGATACATAGAAATTAAGATGAGTTCACTTTCCCCTATGGTTTTATACATTTTACCGCTTTTCAATATAACTGATGCATGCATCCGAATCTAAAGCAAAATAAAATAAACAATGTAAATACTTCTGATGCACATGATGCACGAATGGAAAGTTTGAATAGTAAATATGGTATTCGCTTGACAGTCATTTATTGATCACTTTGCATTACTCATACATGCTAGTATTGCTGGCGTTTCATTTGAGGTTCTAAAATTCAATGATTATAACAGCCTCCTTTTAACTTCAAAATAGAGAAAATGAGAATTCGTAAAGAAAGTCCAAAACGGCAAATTTGAAAATGTTGACTGAGTTTGTTTAGGCCTGTTCATGGATGCTACATAGGAAACATGTTAGTGTGCAAGAATCGAAATAAAGATCCTTAGGTTGAGAAACAGGCAATTTATCTACTTCACCACCGCTCGCTCCCCTCTCCATTCATCGGTGATAAATACGCAACAGCAACATCCGTATGAGTCAAAGTCATACTTTATGTTTCCAGATTACTGTCTTCTATCATTTATAATGAATCAATCATGGTTTAATGAAATGTAAATATCTATTACTGCGTCACATTTTAAGAGTTTAGAAAATTATAATAAGAGATTAATAAATATGTCGATATCTGAACATTACATTTATGTTATTAATTTCAATAGAGACAATGTGATGGGTGTGATTAGCGTAACAACCTAACTTATGAAGAAGCTGTCAAATTAATGTTTTTTTCTCTGAAAGTCCTTTCCAATACTCCTTTTATGCGTACTTACTATTTATGGGTGGCAATGAATAAAGCTCCGAAGTATTTTGAGAGATGTATCTTATGTTGATTTTGATTGCATTATGCCGTAAGAAATCTGGAAAAGTGGTGATTCCTCGGAAGCAATGAAAAACAAGACATAAAAAGTGACGCACACAGTTCAACCATATACGTGTCACATGTTGTGATCCTTATCTTGTACAAATGTATGTAACCCAATTAGGAGACTTACCAAAGTCACGATGTTATAAGAACATGTTGACAATTTTAGCAATTTACAGGCAGATACTAGGATATAAACCAAAGAGTTCTTTGCAACAGACATAGCAAATTAGTAGAAATGTGTCTCTGTTCCCAATTACTTTGTCGTCTGTTATCAGATACCTTAAATGTTCTTGACTACTAGTATCATGATATTGAAGATATTTATAGTTCACAGACCATCACAGACAAGTTATTTCATAAACGTCGAAAGGAACAGACATCTATGAATATTTGAATTACCTCTGATAGGCCTGTAAGACGAAGTAATGGAAAAGATAATGTTGAAAATTACACTATAAATCTTTAATATAACATTTTGAAGAAGGAAATTTGCGTGTCTATTCAGATTTTTTCTTTGAGTAACGAGCATGTTATATTAGAGTTTTTTTCTGTTTTGTAAATCAAAACTATTTCAAGGTATTGGTCAGAAGTATAGACAATATAATTAACTTATCGAAAATTGTAATTTAGCCATAAAATAGAGAAATACAGAATCCCTAAAGAAAGCCCAACACGACAAAATGAGTCAACACTGGAATTATCAGTTCTTAAGTTTATGAAATAGAATACATCAGTATTGCCTCCAAATTCATGCTATTTTTTACGAAAATATTGAAAAATTTATTGAAAAGTAAAATTTTGAGAAGTGAACAAAGAAATTAATTGTAATTTACACTTACAAGCCACGTACATGACCAAATGGAAGTCAAAAGTGTAAAATAGCCATAACTACATAAGTCACGCATTAGCAATATGGTGATGAAATTAGTCATTTATCGCTCATAACATGTTATTTATAACTTAAACCTTAAAACATTTTACTTCTCTTAAGATCTTAGTAATTTAGTGTAATGTTTGATTTTCTTGAAATATTGTGCGGAAAGCTAATGAAATACGGGAAACCTATACTAAAGCATAATTTCAATTAAAAATATATGATTCAGTACAAAGTAATACAAAAGGCCTAATTTTCTTACTTCTTTCAATTATTTCCTAATTCGTTTCTCTCAACCGGAAATAAATTATTTACCATCTAATAAGGTAAATCAACTGTAAGAAAAGATAACAAAACACAAAATAATGCTATTTAGGAACTGTCTTGTGCATTGTGTTATACAATAATATATCGATCACAAATTTTGTTTATCAAATTCAAATAAATAATTTCATGATAAACTTATCAAATGTATATACATTATTATCATTTATCAGCAGTACAATCCATTCATAATATTTTGAACAATAAAGAAGCATAAGGTTGTAAAATTCTTATGTTTATGACAAGTAAATCATAAAGAAAGATTTTGTATCACTTAAAGGATATATTATATTAATTGAGCTTTCAACAAAACGATTGCTGCAGAGAAAAACAAATGTTTATGAGAGCATTTAAACAAAATAATATAGAAATAAAAAAATCTACAGCATATTTGTAAAATAAAACCTGAAAAATAATTAAAGGCCCAGTAAGCCACAGAAATGCTTTCATAAATTTTGTTACTGATAAACTTTAATATTAGCGTCCTGATATACTTTCCAGAAAGTTAAAGACCAATAAATTAACATCGTCAGGAAATGAACATTTAACATGCCCTAAAAACTGTAATAGAAACACAGAGATATTCAAAATTGCCCTTTCTAAACAACGAATACATAATACGTTTCTGCATCGTGATGAACCTTTAACAAATCCTTACAGTTAACAATGAACAAATCATTTTCTTTCAAAATAAACAATAAAAATCCTTTATGCTAAAAAACGGGTGGGTTGGCTGGGAAACGTAATGTATGTGTTTACAGCACAATGCAAAGACTTCGAATGAGGAAAAAATCTTAACAACGATTATCAATACTTTACACGCACGGAAAGTCCGTGCAATACTGAATACCATAAATACTTTAACCTTAAAGGGTGATACTCACTAAAACTAGATGATTTACTTTAACGTATGATAAATATATTGATTTTTCCTTTCTTACTTTTTAATTTTTAATTTTACACCCCTGCTTTTAGTTTTGATAAAAATGGGATCTTTCTTTGATCTGGTCGGTCCCTCTTTACGCCACCCCATTCCGTTAAATTAATCAATAACTTCAAAAATAGGCAGTGAACTAAAGTTCGTGATAAGTAAAAGACCTTTATTGATTTATGTTCAAAAGTGAAGGTCAATGTGACATTGAACACTAAATGCTTATCTGAAATAAAGAACCCGCTTTTCTTAAATGGGATCACTCTGTGATCTGGTCGGTCCCTTTCGTTACATAGTGATAAATTTACATCAAGAGAATAAAAATCAAAATGCTGATATAAGCGGATTAAGACTCACGAGCATCGCCTTTAACACACATAAAACAACATTACGGACCACTGAATTGATTTCCTGACACATTTGATAGATAATGTATGTACATGTATGATAATCGAACGAGGCGTGCTCTAAGAAACACGTTAAAATCCCTATGTTTCTTTTGTTGTTTCTGTACATACATTATACATGTATTTCTTGTGATAACATACCCAAGCAGACATGCTATTTGGATATGGTGTTGTACCAAAACAGAAGGGGCTGAGGAACGTGTAGAATGAAATCGTGACTTCTTGAAGTTGAAATCGAGAATTCGTGAAGCTGAACTCGGGAATTCATGAAGTTGAAATGCCCCCACCGGTCTTTCGTATGAAACCGAGCAATCTGTCACATTCATCGTGATTGTTTAGTTATATAAGGCTTTGTTATAAACGGACACATTTTATGGAGGACATTAATTTCGATAAAGTAAGAGTCAAATAATTTGAAAATAAAACTGACGCGCATTGAGTAATAACATGCTCTTTAGAGTTTTCCTTAACTGTGCTCCTCAATTCAGTGAACTAATTTTGAGAATTTCAAATAATTTGTTTTAAATAATATAAAGATAAGTAGATAACTTCACACGTTTTAATAAAGTACAATATCAAGGTATCTCTAACAAATAGATAATGAACGCTTTTTTTTTTGCAGCAAACAGCCAGATTCCAGGAAATATTTTTTATAAAATTTAAAACAAAATGTCTTAGCAGCCATATGTGCTAATTGACTTCTTTTGTAAGATGTATTGGTTGGTTACTTAACACGTTGCTTGTTTCACATATTTCACAAAGTCGATGTTATTATGTCATCTAATTCTGAGTTATTTTCACATTCCTGCGTAACGGGAAACATACACAGTGAACAGGGGAATTATAACATCTAATACATATAACTGTTAACGCAAAACTAAAAGGAAATGTGTAATCTCAAATCATAGAAACTATACAAGAATGCCTTTCAGATTTAATGTATTAATTTCACCTTTTTTCTCTTTCAAATTAGTGAATTGGCTTCCGAACTTCAATGTTCCGTAATAATACAAGTATAAAATTATTTTATGTTGCAAGGACACAAACAAGCCTTTGTTAGTTTGTAATTCGTTCGAAATGAATGCTAATATTAAAAATAACATTTAAAGCAATTCGAGATTTAAATTCACAAGAGATTTAGATTATATGTTTGTAATAAGATTATCCTATTATAGTGTGTTTTCATACACTTAAGCATGTAAAACAAAACTATGAACCATTTATATTTTCACAACGGTTTCTTTCCGATGGACGTGTAAGGTTAAACGTTATTGGGGGCTGCGCTATTTAATTGTGCTCTTTTCTTGTTGACTTTTGCAAGAAAAACACTTAATACTCAAATGAATTTGCCAACAGCATAACATAAACGAATAAATATGAATGTCCAAATGAGTAAACTATTACAGCATAAAAGTTATGCAGTCATTACAATTACACATAACGGGTCATATGCATGTACAATGGGAACAGAAAACTACTGTTTAGAACATTTTCGAAGTTTTTGTGATTAGCAAACCTAATAGTTTTACAAAAAAGAAAGTAATACAAAAAGACTAAAGAAAATCTAAAAATCTCTATCATCTCAAACCAAAACTATGTTAAGAAGTGCAGAGAGATTTGTTTTCACTGTTATTGCCTCGGGAATATCTAGCAAAATTGATCTACTTCAAGAGGAAAACTGGAAATCCTCAGCGGAACATGATACAACAATATGATGATTTGCAGAAAAAATCAGAATAATACAAAAAGTTTTGTTAATTACTAGAGATTTCTTTATTGTTTATCGTACATAGATCTCGATGTTATTTGTTGTGGTTTGTTTGTTTTTTGTTTGTTTTTTCATTTTTTTTTTTTTTTTTTTGTTTTATTTTTTTATATTTTAATTTTTTACATTTGTTTTCTCTCAAATAAATTGTACTTAAGGACTTAACAGTTTTTTTCGCCAAAAGAATGCATATACGAGGGTTGTCCCAAAAGTCCGTGACAAATTTTATAGCCGGTTCATTTTTCACGCCAATAGAAAATAATTCACACATATAACCGTTAAGATTATTATTTAACATTACAACAAATCATTTACAAAAAATTTACCCTAGTTACTTAGAAATTTTCAGTATTAACGACATTGGTTTGAGTTACCGGCGCACGTCAAATAATTTACATTTTGTTATGAATAGGCTGAAATTAATTAAGTATATTTCAAATATCTGATGATGTGTCTGCACAATGTCACGTTGACTTCCTCTGCTGCTATGTTTAAATCATCTCTGAAAATTTTAGTTAAATAACTTAAAAAACGAAAAAGATACGAATAAATGAAAATATCTCATATAAAATAGGAAAGTTAAAATGGCGATGTTCGAAGAATTTGCGGCGCAGTGAACAGGTTACTCAGGTTTCATGATTATTTCGAGATGACACATGTAACGATTTTCAACAAATATACCAAATATAACAGTTTAGCAACATATTCTGAGCATTTGTGTACAGAAGGCATGAACGGAACCAGAGTTTTGCGCTACAAAAAGCGAAAATAAGTAAAACACGGATAGGAAGACCGATCTTCGTCGTCTATTTCCTACAGCTAAAAACAGGAGTAACGAGACCGGAAGTTCGCGTATAGCAAAAATTAATGTATGCCATCCAAACATTCAACAGACATTAACAACCACATGATTTAAGTCAGAAATTTACGATTTATGGGTACCATTATTGCGTTGAAAGCCATTGAGAGTATTTGAGAAAGGCGCCTTATATAGATTTAACGCCGTCTTTGACGTTGGACGTGCGCCGCGATTCAGTTAGTTGCCATGGTGTTTATGGCATATTTTTGTTGTTTGTTGATATTTATCTATGAACATTTGTGAAAATGTTTAAATTATATGGGTTCATAACATATTAAAATATTAAATTCGTACCTATTTTATTTAGCTTTTAATCAATCTTGTCACAGAATATTGGGACAACCCTCGTACTTCTAAATTATAATGATAGCTTTTTATAAATTTAATTATTCCATTGATTTATCACTATTGATATGCAGACGGGAGGCTCCCTGCTGACATTTTATATTTGAACAAAGATATTATATTTAGACTACCGGCATCCTCGTATAGATAACCTTTTTGGTATCATATGCATGGTTATCTGAGCTTTCAGAGGGACAAAGCATTCGGCTTATCGCATTTACATTTATAGAATTGACAAATGAAATTGCAAATCTCTATTAAAAATGTCCACTTCGCAAGGATTAAGCCATTGTGTTTTGCAAATGCTATAAAATTTTAAAAATTGCACGGGGACAAAAAGCTTGAACAAAAACCAAAAAAAAGCATTTTATTAAAGATTATATGAAAATTTTAAATACCAATAGAATCTTTTTAAAAACATAAAGTTCATTCCTGTTATTTTAATTTATACACTTATTCCCTAAAAATGATTAAAGAAAATTTTCCCAATATTAGAAAAAATACATGAAGGGACGAATTAAGGGATGAATTTTTTTAAATTTTTTAAAAATTTGAATCTTTAAATTTCGTTTGAAAAATTTTGCTTGTTAAGAGATTTAATTTTTTTGATATATAAAAAGAAAAATATTACTTTTAAATGGGGCTTGATTTTCTTTTTGACAAAATTGGGGTTAAACAACTTTAAAAATGCTCTATACAAATAATGAAAAGGGGAAATTTCCCAGAGATGAAAATTTCCAATTTTAAAACAGGGGTTTCAACTTTTTATTGGGTTATTATCACATCGAATCTTATCGATTCGGGTTTTTTTAAATTAAAAAAAAAATATAGAAATAACCTTAACTAAAACTTAAATAAAGGATCGATTTGAAGACACTTGATATTAAGAGGGGTGTGGTCTTATTTTCATTCGTTATATTCAGTATTGCAGGAAAATAATATCAATTGCCTTAAAAGATTTATCAGTTTATTATATATAGAATATGTTATTTATTTGACAATTAAATTTGCATTGTTTTTCTATCAATATACTTTAATATGTTTAAAGGTGTATTCTAGTCTATATTTTCTACCTTTCATTTTGAACATTAAGCAATTCTGCTCGTTGTAGCCTGCTTTTACATACCAACCTAAGCTTGAAATGTTTTTGATAAGAGAGGCTCCCTTTTCAGAACTTGTGTCACAAAACAAATACGATATGTATTATGTGATTTCACAAAACAGGTCGTTATTGTCACGCAAAAGACGCATACATCAACTTATAAGTGTTTATATACGGTAATTTCCTTGTTCGGGATCTTTTATTTTATACCATATTTTGATTACAAAATTCATTTTTTTCAACACTGACACATGTAAAATTAAGTAAAACTAGTTATAAAGAAATAAGGGAAAAATAAATCAAAAGTGACGGGGATATATAGGAAAAACATTTTATTACAATAACAAAATCGTTAAAAAAAACAGTTCATAACAAAAAACGAAACTCGCTGATTGTTGACATATCCTACTTTTTGTTTTGGGGAATCCAAGATTATATAAAACATCATGACAAACAGGAAAATTGAAAAATTGTTTTGTAGAATCACGTTTCTTGAAAGCAAAGATTTTTTTTGATAAAAGACAGCTAATAAATTTTACCGTATAAACAAATAAATACATTCAGAGTGTAAACGTTGTAAATATATTTAAAAACACTTTAAATGAATCATTAAAGCGGTTATTCATTCTTTTTAAGACTGATCACGCTGTGCTATATTTGTTCTTAATCTGGAACAGTCTTATATTTCATTTTTATTCTCAAATTAGTTATACATTCATTAGACAGTGTATTACATCATTTTTCTTTTCAAGAGACAATCTTTTTTTCCAAATTTCATTTTCTCTAGACAGACGGGTTCGTCACTCGTAAAACATATTTACAAAAACTAAGAGACAATTATTGGAATAATGAAATATTAGACAAAGTGTCTTTAAAAAAGGGGTGTAAAGTGGAAAAAAAACTGTAACATAATAAACTCAAAAAAAAAGAAAATTTTTTTTTTTCAAAGCGGGTGAAACAATATAAAATAAAAACAAACAACATTTATAGAAACATACATACTGTTTAAAAAGATGTACGTTATTGCCCCATATAAGGTGATAATAGACAGTAATTCCTTGTTTTGTTAATAACAAACGAGTTGTCTCAAAAACATGTTTGGTTTGCTGCCATGTAATCGAATGTATCAACTGCCACCGCAACTTGACGCTTAAAATTATAAACGGAAGAAATAATTCAAAAAACATATGTTCAAACAATATATTAAGAACAGTGAATATCAGGTAAAGGTATTTCAAGTGATGTGATAATGAACCATTCTATTATAACATATTAA
>NW_026862539.1:0-21580 GCF_026571515.1 Ruditapes philippinarum
CGAAAATCCGAAATGAGATTGAAAAAGATAGAAGAAGATTAGTCTATCCACACGAGGTGTTTTTTTTTCATTTGCTAATCTAAAGTTTCTATCAAGACACATCTAACAAAAATTACTGAGCCAACTTACCTGCTTGTTATTTTAAATTATTTTGAATATTATATGTGAATAGTTCAATTTCGAAATGGTTAGATAAATACTAATTGAGATTGTCTTATTCAATAAATTAATTCAATTTTATATGTCAAATAAAAAAAATCATTTGAATGATTTCTTTTATTTTAGTGGAAAGATGGTGACTTTGTCATAACCGACAACCTAGCTGTGGCTCATTTCGCCAGCGATGATTCTTCAAGGCCAAGGTCGGAAGTTGGACTCCGGGTTCTTCATCGAACAACCATTAAAGGAAACAACAGACCAACGAAATAAAGAGGCACGAAATATACATTCATGAGAATAGAGCAAAGAATTCATGAAAAATAAAAATAAACTTGATTAAGAAAACATTATTTTTGTTCAACATGTTAATATATTTTGTTTTGTGAATACCTGCACGCGTTCTTTATACAACTAGTAACAAAACATGACAGTATCCGTAAATATCCAAGATGTAAGCCCTTGCAAAGGTTGTATTGTAGAACTTAGACCATTCATGATATATAAGCAAAACGGTTTGCACTCTAACATTGTATCAATTAAGTGCATATAGATATGCAAAAACGGTTTGCGCTCTGAAAGGAATCTATTTAAAGTATTAATGTATGTACACAAACGGGTTGCATTCTTTAACTTTACTTATTTAATGAATTTCTGCGTATGAAAAATGGGTTGTACTCTTACTGAATGTAATTAAGGTACATTTTTTATGTATGTACACAAACTGGTTTCATTCTTGATTTTATTTACATAAGATATATATACGTGGGTAAAAATGGGTTGCACTTTTAAGTTGCATCTATCAAATGTTTATAGATGTGTACAAAAACGGTTTGTACTTTTAAAATGAATAACTTTAAGCTATATAAGTATGTGCAAAAACGGATCACACTCTTTAATTCAATCTCTTTAGGGTAAAAAGGTATGTACAAAAACGGGTTACAATCTTAAATTGAAACTCTTTAGGGTATATTGATGTGTACAAAAACGGGAAACAATTTAAATTTGAATCTCTTTAGGGTATATTGATGTGTGCAAAAACGGATTTCACTCTTAAATTGAATCTCTTTAGGGTATAAAGGTATGTTACACTCTTAAATTGTAATTATCAAATGTTATAGATGTGTACAAAAACGGGCTGCACTCTTAAATTGAAAAGGGTATATTGATGTGTGAACAAACGGGTTAAGTTTTTACATAGAATCTATTTTGGGTATGTAGAATTGAATCTCTTTAGGATATAAAGGTGTGTTTAAAAACAGGTTGCAGTCTTAATTCTTTCTTTAAGGTAAATAGGTGTGTTCAAAAGCGGGTTGCACACTTATATTTTATATATCAAGTGTATAAAGATGTGTACAAACCCGGTTGCTCTCTTAAATTGAATCTCATGAGGGTATATAGGTGTGTACAAAAACGGGTTGCTCTTTCAAACTAAATCTTTTTAGGCTATACATGTTTTTGCACAAAAAAAAGATTGTACTTTTACATTTTGTAGTTCAAGTGTAAATAAATGTGTTCAAAAACGGGTTGCACTCTGAGATAGAATCTATGTTGGGTATATAGGTGTGTACAAAAAAGGGTTGCACTCTTAAACTGAATCTGTTAAGGGTATATAGGTGTGTGGAAAAACGGGCTGCACTCTTATATAGACTCTATTTTAACATTCTTACATTCTTAAAATTTTAAGTCCCAGTTACAATACGGCGTGATTCAGGTTAACTTGCATTTTTTAGATATTACACATTCAAATAATTGTAAAAAATAATACATGTACCTATATTTTAAGAGATCATCCCCCTTTGTATAAAATTTTGTAATTTTTGGGATAACATAATTTCTGATCATCAGCAACGCCGTATATGACAAGGGTCATAACTCTAGCATCTTTTCCATAGTGATCACTAATATTTCTATATAAATTTTCCTGATAATTCCCTTATTTTTCCCGGACTCGACTTTATAAGTTGATGAAGCCTTCCTTAAGTGGTTAAAGTGTCTGCCTCTCAACCCAGGGAATGTGGATTCGAGCCATAGTCGGGCTATGCTGCGATTACTGGTACTGCATAACTGTCTAAAAGAAGATGGTATTGCGAGTACCGAGACAGTACTTTGGTTGTCATAAATTATAGCATTTTTATTCCATTTCGTGGAAATAAATGAAATTGTGCTACATGAAAAAATGTAGCTTGAGAGAATACAAATTGATAATTAGAACTGAATTTAATCTATTTTGTTGTAGTTTTTATGTGTCTGTAAATAGTAATTAAATGTGTGACTATGTTCGTGAAGTTAGCGAGACAACTGGAGCAGCTGGAACACTTTTTGTCTAGTCTAGCCAGAGATGATACTGTAAAACATGTTCAAAAGATCATCATTTTATTCCATAATGTAATTTCAAATTAGTTACTACTTTAATTTTCGGCCAGCCAGAATAAGCGGAAATGCGACTTCTACTGAAAAAGAAAAAAAAGACCATGAATGAAAATAATGTGTGTCGTGTTTGATGTGTTCTCTGGTATCAGTATGTCCGTCAGTAATACTCTGGTAATTTGCTGACGTTAAAGATATACTATGCTCATCATTTAGTAAAATATTTCAAAGGCCCATTTTGTCTCAGAAATGCTATATGAAATGCTATCATTTTATTTCTTAAACTGTTTAATTTATGGTATCTTGTTACAGTTTCCAAAAATATTCTAATTTGTTACATTCATGAACTATTTTTTTGCATCTTTAGCACTTTTGGCAAATTAGCATAATTATATTGAATTAGTATTTTGTATTGAAGTCAAAATACTACTGTGTTACATTTTGCTACCTTAACAGCACATAACTAAGAAAGAAAGAAAAAAAAACTGTTTAAAAGCGGTATATAAAGATTTGCATCTACAATACATGTATTAAGATTCTAATTATATGATCTATTAATAAACATTGCTTGTTACCTTTCCACTTTATCCGCCCAAAAATGGGTTTTGTCCGCGTCTGTGAGCGATTGCGAAAACTTGCTGGTGTCCACACTTGCTGCTCATAAGCATATCACGCTCATCAGCAGTCCAGTTCATTTTTTTGCCCTGTCAGACATCGCTGAATTACAGCCGACGTCGTCTTTCAATATTGACAATGAAATGCGCGTTAACTCCTTTTTGAAAGAATACATGTACGTGCTAGTGCATAGGCGTAAAAATCGTACGTCTATGATAAACGTAAGATTTTAGGTTGAACGCACGAGCTCGTTGATAAGACAGTCTTACGATTGAGCGAACGGCAATCTACGTTAAGATTTTCAAAATCCTACGATCGTTGATAAGACGGGCCTCAGGTGCACAGCTTTACATGCTGATAAACATTCCTGTAAGTTTTGTTCACTATAGCTAAAACACTTTTAGAGCAAAATGTGACACATCATGAGAACGGACAGACGGACGGAAAGAGCAAATCTAAATGCCAACCATCTATAGTCGGGGTACAAAAATTTAGAGCACTGCAAACTATTTTGTGTGTTTAGACAAAGAGGATTTTGGGAACATAATGTTACATGGGCCAACAATTACATCATGGTAAAGGAAACACACAACACTTGTCTCCACGACATTGATATAACACATGTGTTGATGTTTTATAAAAGTTCAGGATATTTCTTATCGAAATTGCATTAAAAAATAATGAGAAAAAAATGTTCCACGTCGCATGACATTCTTCGACTTTTGAAAAATAAACGATACCTTTCTCAGTTTTGTTTTGGTTGAGTGCTCTGCAACGGAAATATCGAAGATCATCAAATTGTGTAAGAACCACCATAAAGTAGGGGTGTTTTAGGCCACGTAAACGTTTTATAACAGCATTGTAGCCTTATAATAACAACATTATTACAAACTTAAGTTTTAATACGAAAGTTCAGTTTAAAGTTACAAACTTATAAATTCCCATAATTATAGTTCACGAATTCTATATGAATTTTGTAATGCACATGTTCAACATTATGTAAAGAAGAAACTGTTACTATCCACATATTTCTACATGTTATATTTTGTTCAGTTTTGTTTTCATATCTGGTTTGATGTATACACGTATACGTGTTTCATTAAACGTATTGATTCACAGTTGATCTCCAAGCCTGTTCTCCTGAAAAAAGAGAAAGACATATGTTGATGTTTGAAATATGATAAGTATGCTAATAGTGGAGAGATTAAACCCAAAGATCGTTTGTTCAGCGGTTAAGACTATGCGACATTTTTTATGACATTCTGCAATTTCGGATTGAATAATGTACGCAATCTCTATAGGATTCCCAGTCGGTTTCCTATACAGTTTTCTACAAAAACCTTTAATGGCTCAATTTGACATTAAACTCATGCAAGTAAAATTTTCAGCTTCGTGTCTAAACCAAATAAAAACAAAATATTACCTTTTGGTGGAGGCGGATTTCGCACTGAAAATAGATAAACACTTTCATTAGAACTTTTGAAAGTTCAGGAAAAACATGCAGAAAAAAAAGAAGAAAAGGAGCATTTTTTTTTAAACAGAATTAATTGATCTAAGCCAATGATGCACATTTATTAACATATTTTTAGATAATCCACCAACTTGTTCTCATTTTTATAATTTATATTGAACAGAAATTGAAAATTGTTGCAACGCTTTTTATTCAAATTGGACTAAGAATCACACTAAAAAAATCGATTTTTAATCTAATTCTGAGTATATTTCTGTATTTTTCATTGCAGGTATTTCCTTTTTAAGTGCTTCCTTTGAGGTGTGAGAATTTTTTTTATATCTTTTTGACTTCAGTGGAAAGGATCTCCTTTAAGTCTTTATATACAGCACACTCATTCATGTTTAAGAATGTAACATACACACCATTTATTTCATTTCTAGATATTCATGTTATTTGTGCCATTGACTGGTGTTTGTACTGCATAAATCAGATATTTTATTTTCCTCTAATAAAATTGAGAAAATAAGAAACCTCAAAGAAAGCGCAACACGGCAAAATTGAAAATGTTGCACGCTCGGTTTGCTTGAGCCTGTTCATGAAAGGTACTTTCAAATGCAAACTACCGTCCACGCCAAATAGCACCGGCTCAAACCGGCTCAAGCAGACTTCAACATTTAAACATGGTAAATGGTAAAATCTTGAATTTAAGTCTGCGTTGTGCTGTAAACAGCAAAGAATTTACAAAGTACATTTAGGTACCGGAACATAATTGTATTACACAAAAATATTCACTGATACTCGTATGTTGGAGCATAGTTTTACTGTATTCATATGCATACTTTTAGTCCATGCAAGGCGATACATAGTGTAAAATATATTAATGTTATAAATACCTGACACAAGATACGATGGAAGCTTGAGTTGTGGCTTTGGAGGCGAACGCGGTGTCTGTGGTGTTGGCAGCCTTCTAATTTTAGGGCGGTACATCTGTTTTTTCTTCCCAAAACTGCAAGCAAGAGAATTTCTTACTATTGTAAAAGAGCATGAAATATATACGGAGACGGGGGAAAATGGTGGGATTATTCGCTATACTAGCAATGACGGTGTTTTGGAATGTTTGGTTTTATGTAGCTCCCATGGTAAAACTGCAAAATATTCTTCTGAATTTGAATTGGGGGGAAAGGAAAGTGATGTCAATGACCTTTAAATGAAATAAGTGCATTAATTAACTGTATTTGTTATATTCTTGCAAGCATATAACAGGTTACAATAGATCTACGTGAATCTAAGTATTTACCAAAGAGAGATATACGAAATCCATAAAAAAAAGACAAAAACGGCAAAATTAAAAACGTTGCGGACTCGGTTTGATCGAGCCTATACATAAACGGCACTGGATAGTGCTAGCTACGTCCACGGTCCCTAGCAACAAGTGTATATATAGTGAAGTCATTAAATCTTATTAACGTAGAATATAGGTAAAATCATTACCTTATTTTTTATATAGTTTAATGAACTTTTTCACTTTAAAACTTAGATTAATGCCATAACATATGATGAATTCCTATATAAAGGAAATATGGTCACGTGGTTTGTGCAAATCTATGGTGCACTTACAATTGTCTCTGGAAGGCTCGACAACCTTTATCGCCACTGCACGTTCCAATGATCCAAATAAGAAGGCCTATAAAAATTGCTGTCAATACAATACAGGCGACTAACCACGGTATATTTCTACCGTCGTCCATAAACGTCTTGTACCTGTCTGTTGTTGTCGTTGTTGACGTTGTTGTTGTATCTAAATGTAGAAAATAAAAAAAACAGTTTATGAATAGTAACACTAGAAAAACACACATTGATTCTAAACAGCTTTTGAGTGTCAAGTATAGCATTACTAAATCTGAGATTGCCAACACTATGACGTTCAATGACCTCAACTGAGGTTTTTTGACAACACAGGACAGAAAATAATTTTTCGAGATTAACGTGTCGTTTGATGCAGGTCTAGACTCACGACTTGTGTTAGCTTATTCCGTTGTTGCAGAACAATTATTCTAATTGTGCAAAATGAACCAAAATTCAAATAGGGCTGAGAGTAGCATAAAATATCATTTTGTGACCATATTGCTTTATTATCTTTTACTTTAAGTGCCTGAGCAACTGATCTATGTAAGAAATTCTAATTTTATATTTTATATTTTCAGGCTTTTTGACCTCAGTGGAGTTCCAGTCAAACAAAAGCACATGACCATCCCATCCCAAACTGAACATAAAGATTTCACTGGTCCAAGATTATCTATTCGTATCATAGTCATTTATTTGTATTGTTGGGCATTATTCCATATCACACGTATCATTTACATCAATACAAAAAAATCCAGAGCAAAATCTAATTGCATGTTTTTGAAACTTATAGCAAGGACGATCACTCAAACTACGTTTCTATTTGGCATGGCAGTCTACTATTTGAGCATTCAAATCATTCAAATGATATATATTTTCAATTTTCATTTGCAATATTAATGGAAATACACAACAGAAATAACGTTAATAAGCATTAAAATGTAGTTTTTTTTCAAGGACTTTTAACAGGTACCTGATATTGTTATAGAAACTGGTGCCGTATCCGACAGAGCTCCCCCGTCGGTGGCAGTGGCGCTCACAGAAACCGTCGTTAAGAAATTTAAAGGAGTTGGCGACTTTAAAACTGTGATTTGTCCATTATTATCTATGGAGAAGTACTCATCAAGGAGTGATGCTTGGTCTAAGGAATATGTCAGCGTTCCAAATGTCCCATTGTCGTTGTCAGATGCTGTCACTGAGCCGACGACAGTGCCGACGGAAGCATAGTAACTGACGTAGAATGAATACGAAGCTGGCGAGAAAACTGGCGTGTTCTCATTTCTGTCACCTGCAAAGGATGATGGTATCTATGTAACAAAATAGTATTTCCGAGATCTTTTATTTATTCAGTTTCAATAATACCGTGTGTCCAAATATTAAATATGACAGCCTATCGGGGTTTTCACGACCTACAAACCTAAACATAATGGGATGTTGACAGACTCAGCATGGATCCAGCGTCGCAACCTTGCTGTCGTGGGAAAGTTAATTAATCTACCTCAAAAATTCTATATAACAACATGTATCTCAGTTAAAACCTGGGTGATTTTTGTTAGATATGTATCTCTGTCTAAAAGCACGGGATAATTTTGTGGGATATTATTTAACACAGGACCCAAAATCAAGATATTTTCCCGATATATATCATATATGCAAGTCGTTAGGATATAAGATACATGCTTCATTTATTCAAACTTATTATAAATTTCCTGTAGTTAAAGTGCCATTATGCCTCAGATGGCTAAATTATATAATGCTGGTGTTAGATTTAATAGATATTCTACAATTACTCATTGTAAAACTGAACAATTTTTCTCTTTTATTTCACACTTTTATAGTGATTTAAGTAAAAATTTTTTCACATTTTGCCCGCGTAATGACATTATCATTTGTATTCATGCACTATTCCAGCGTCACATCTTACATTTTAAATAGTCTGTTTGCCTTTCTCTAAAATGTAACAATTTAACTTGATGTCTGATGCATAATTGCCTTTTTAATTAGATAAGAAAATTTGGATCTATGGAACTGGCATTTATTACTCTTTTATATACTTTTAGTTATGAATTTTCTTTTCATGATATTATAAAGCGTGCCGGTACCGTGAAACTACTATTTGACATAATTTCACTTGTGTGTTTGAATCAGAAATAATAATGTATCGGAATCAAATTACTGAAAACATTGGAAAGCATGAAATAAATTAACATACATCTTCAATTATTCAAACGTTTATCATACATTATGAATCTTTGTGTTTAAGTTATGCGAAAGTTAAATTTATTGTATCAATGTATGGTAGTAACGTGAGCTTTGTTGGCGAAAGCTAGTTAAGAACTGGTCAATAAGCTGCAAAAATGAGATAAAATTCAAAAAGTAGTTATTCATGTATTTTAATACCATCTATTGATGTTGTAAATTATACCCATAACAATTATAATTCATGTATAACAAAGCGACTAAAGCTGTTGGGAAGAGCCATTAGGTGACCGGCGTCCGCAATCAGAGATTTTATCACACTTGCTTATTTCCAAGAGGTTTAACAGTCCCTGTGAGAAAAGAATAAACTTGTTTATACTTATTTCAAAGTGAGTTTTCCTATCATCAACGTACACATTTGTCATCTTGTAACTACATTGGCGAATAACATTTCTTATACCACGTTCAATTTAAAATGTTGCTAATAATGCTATAACTTCTAGAGCGGCAAGTTTCAACTAGGTCCTCAAACCGGATTCCTCGTAGTTCGGATTTGATGGCCGGAAAAACGGAAAAGTCCATTGGGGCCAGGTCGGGTGAGTAGGGTGGGTGAGCGATGCGGTTAAACCCGAGAACATCAAGTTCCAGAGAAGTGGCAGATGCTGTATGCGCAGGCGCATTGTCTTGATGTAGGTAGATGTTTTCCCAAGATTAACGCAAAACTTAATAAAAACACGCTGTTCCTCTTTTGACGGTGTTTCCATAGTCGTTGTCTTGTCGCGCACGTATTGCTATAATGATCTGCGGTAACGGCTTAAACAACTAGCGGAAATGACGTCCTTCAGTTGGAAGTGACGTCATAAAATTTTCGTGACGTTTGGCGCAATTTTAGGGGCTCTTTTTATTCAGTAAGAAAACTTATAACAAGAAAATAGTCCGTGCGCCAGGATGCGTAGACAGGTGTTGCTATGGAAACGATTATATGCCGTATAGTAACGTTACAACGTTTTAAAGACATAACTCGGATAAATAACATATTAAGCTATAATTTGTATTAAATAATATTCGCAGCTGTAATTAGAAACAGAGAAAATCATATTGTCTCAAAACTTTCCGAACAACCCTCGTACTTTAATAGTATCCAACAAGTTACTCATTGTCCAATTACCTGAACGATTTTTTTTCATCTGTTGCTTTTTGGCAACAACTATAGCTATAGTGAGTTAGGGGTAGTCAAAATACTACTTTGTTCACATTTTGCTACTTTTATGACATAATATTTCATATTAATCGCTACTTTCTTCAGGTAACAAGCATCTTACATTCTCTAAAAGTCATGTTTGCCCTTTCTAAAGAAGTAAAAAATGTACTTGTGTCTGATGCATAATGTGCCTTTAAAAGTAGGGATAAAAAAACTGGTGGCAAATTCTATGGAATGGCTGCATTTATACTCTTTTAAACATATACTTTTACATGTACTCATGAATTAACCAATGGTACGCATTTACTCACTAATATAAATATAAAGCGTTGCCGTGTCCGTGAGCCCACCGGCGTCCACTATTGTGACAGTGCATGTGACTGTCACTGTTGTTGTTGTTGCTGCAAAAATAAACAAGCCATAAGTAAATAATAGTATTAGGAAACAATCTGACTGAAATGTTATTTGGTTTATTTAACATGAAATGAAATTGATACATAATCTTTCGATTTACAAAATCAAGTTTATCAGTATCATTATGAAATCTTTAGTATGTTTTATGCGATAATTATGATTTGCCTACGTCACAGTTGTATACAGTCAGTCCAACGTGCCAAAGCTCTGTACACGTTGGCCGCTTATGAATGCTAGTTAAGATTCCAACTTCAACGTCGAATAAGCCATGCAAACAAACATGGGGTATGAGACTCAAATAATGTAAATTAAGTAGTTCCATTTCGCCACTGTTTCTAAACCATCCTAAGTGTGCATGTTAAGTAAATTAATACCCCGAAATAACACAATTATAAATTCCTGTACCTATACTGTAATCGGACTGAAAAGAAACTTGTCCTGTGGAAGAGTCCATGTAAAAGGAGGCCGTGTCGTCCCCGCAATTCAAAGAGAATGTTTTTGTATCACCACTATCTTCATCTGTAACACCATATGTAGGTGTACCTATTACATCCCCTGCCTTGAAGTTCAAAATTGAATAAACATTGTTTATATACATGGTATGTATAATGTTGGTTTTCGTTTTATCGCAATTCAACTGTACGGACATGTGTATTTTATAATTAATTTTGTTTGTCGGGCATCAAACATAATCTACTGTTACATACATTCATCTTCAATTTGTAAAAAAATCCGAAAAAATATATGACTTAATTGTACTATAACTATGTACGTAATATGGCAAGAAAATTTATTTCTTCATTTGTGAAGAAATATGTTGCTTTTATTATTTGCTCCCTTATTGCAGGGTCCGTCAAGTGTCTATATGAAAGACCCTGCTTATTGTAATGATACAAAAAAATAATTTATTCGTAAGCTTTATTTCGCTTTGTGCTACCCCACTTAAACTTCACTGTCTTTAATTGAAAATTTCTCATTTTGATAACAATGCTGTCGTCATCTGGTGATGGAAAATCATTTTTGAAATAAACCAAGTCATGCAAGTTTTGCAGTAACCTTACATGGAGTTAATGGTGTTTTAAGATTACACAATTGATAGAAATCATAATCCTGATCTAATTATACATGTAAATACAATTCTTCTCACCGATCCCTCTGTTGTCGACAGACTATAAGTAGACAGTGCAAACTTCGGGGCCTCGTTCACATTGATTACGTCAATAACTAACGATTCTGTATCCGATGCCGTGCCGTCGTTAACAGTTATAACAAATGTGAATGACGTTGTCCCAGCAGTAACTAACGCCTCGTAATCAAGTAATGTACCAGAGGTTGATATGCGTCCGTTTCCAGCTGAAAAAAAAAACAAACAAAACACAATACTGTTTCCATTAAAACATTCTAAACTGGCACCCTTTTTCATTAACTTTTAAGTAAATTATCAAATCAGTGGAATGATAAAGTCCCTCGTATTATCAAATTACTCAAAAATAATAATGCCAGTGGAATTTCGAATCTTCAAAAAATATTTATTGATATCTTAAGTTTTTACCAGATTTACCATTAATTAGGTGGGATGATTATAATAAGGTCAGATATTAAAAGAAGTCCTTTATTGCATGCTAAGTATGCCAGCTTCGTAACTGTAATGGCCACAGATAGTTTATATTCTTTGTAGACAAAGAATTAGAACACATAACAAGTATTGTAGTATTTTTTTCTTTTGCATGTTTGAATATTTCTTTAAAACGGCATTCAAGATTTTTTTAAGTTTATATATGTTTGTTGATTTTTTTTACTTAAATGTTATAGCAGGCATATGGAAACGCCTTTCAATAACCAGCTACATATAATGTATTGTATTAAATGTTACACATTAATATTTCCCTTAAATGTACTAAATGTTTTTCATTGTTTAATATAATATTAATAAAGCTCATTCCATAAATTTATATCTCATCTCCGAAAAATTAAGTATTTCATTGATAAATATGATGTACAGGAAAAGCTCTGATATTATAAAAAACTTAAAGTTTTTTTAAAAAAAAAATGCTACAAACAATTTATAGAAAAGTATGACGATCCTGTCCCAGGGGTTGACGCCATGGAGTACGTCCACGTTTGTGTATCTTGGTCGGATATGGAGACATCAAATACTGACGATGCTAATGGGGTGTTTTCCTGGACGGTGTAGGAATTTGCCAAAGGGAGATTATTTATCAAAACTGGATCATTTATATCTGAAATAAGAGTCAAAAATATCTTTAGTGAAAGTCAAAAATTTCTTTAAAAAACATAAACGCAGTTGCTTTCAATATTCTTTTTAAATGATTAATAATTTCTCTTTAAAAAAAGGAAGGTATAGAAAATTTTCAGTTTTCAGTTAATTGAAAAAATAAGGCTTTTATAAATTTCAAGCATAAACAAAGGACACCACAATGCACAATTTATTATAAATGTATACTAGTATATTAATAAAATTTGTTTTCGTGTAGGTACAATCACGTGGCAGTAGGACATATTCATAATGATAAAACTGACCTTTGATAATCACAGTTAATATTTTCGGATCTGCTGTATTTTTAGCATCAGCTACGGTGATTTCTATATCATAACCTACTGTTGCATAGCTTGAAATGTCCGCATTCAGCTGGATTTCTCCCGCTACAAAAGAATTTATATGCAATGTACAGGAAAAATTTGAGTACAAATCGAGATAACTATTGTATTGCTATGTAAATAATATATGTTTAGTTGCCACATATGTGCAAAAAGATGTGAAGCTTGTGCGTTGTCGCATTTATAAGAATAAAATATATGCTTTCAATATCTTGTTGCCCTTATATTTCAATACAGATGCTGCTGTGGATTCGAATTCAAACATTTTACTATGTCATGTGAACAGCCGGGAAGCTAAAGAGCTAGCTTACGGAAGGTCGCTTGTTCATCTGAGTACCTTCTCTTGATTGAAACAATACAGAAAGAGACACCTGAAGATTTCCTCAACCAGGAAAGCTAGAAAGTGATCATTTGACGATAGCAGTGGCGGTACGACTTATCAACACCAAAACAAAGATAACGTTATATTTGATTGACGCCATCGGGAAATTTTACAACAATGTACGCAATTATACGTAGATAAAATTTAATAAACAGTATAAATACATTTTAACAAAAAAAATAAAATAAAAAAAATACATTACATTTTAACATTTGAAATGTAACCTCGGGCAAAATAAAACGGAGCACATCGTCACGTCTTATTTAAAATGCAATATTAGATGGAGTATTTTGATGTCTAACTTTCACGATCATAGTGACATATAAACTTACAGAAAACCGTTGATTGAACATAATAACACATAAACAGAAATGGAACAGAGTGACACTTGAACAAATATGCAGCATTAGATGGAACAGAGTGACACTTGAACAAATATGCAGGATTAGATGAAACAGATTGACACTTGTACAAATATGCCGCATTAGATGGAACAGAGTGACACTTGAACAAATATGCAGTATTAGATGGACCAGAGTGACACTTGAACAAATATGCAGTATTAGATGGAACAGAGTGACACTTGAACAAATATGCCGCATTAGATGGAACAGAGTGACACTTAAATGTACACGTACATGTAATTATTTGGAAAAGAGTGACGACTGAACTTTCAAGGAACATTAGACAGAACAAAGTGACGCCTGAACGAGCATGCACAATTAGACAGAACGTAGTGCCAAATGAACGTTCATGCACCATTCGACGAGACATTGTGGCGTCTGCGATTAGACTGAACATTGTGAGGTTGATGTTTTAAACTTACATGCAAATATCGTGAAAGGACATGGTGTAGGATTACACGACATGGAATATGTTATCGCGTCACCCTCGTCGTCAGTAGCATTGACTGTAAACACGTTGGTACCAATACCAGCTGATGTTGATATACTTGTGGCAGCTGAGAATCAGAAAGCAAATATTGTAATCACAATTAAACATGCCAATTTCCCAGCACTTTCTTTTACGAAACAGCACAGATATAGATCTAGTCTTCATCAGACTGTTAGGTTCTTTGTATTACCATTGTGAATTGAAAAGTGTCTATATGTCATTAAAACCTGTATTGGCGAACTTAAAGAAATGATATATTTGCACAGTAAAAAATATGCTGATAAGAATATATTACATGGTTAAGATATTAAGAGGAATGGCCGACTGTTGCTGTTTAAAGCGAATATCGTCTAAATGATTTAATCTTTTGCAGTTCGCGAGGCTTAACCAGATATATTGTAAATAAATAAATAAATAAATAAATAAATAAATAAATAAATAAATAAATAAATAAAATAAATGAATGAATGAATGAATGAATGAATGAATAAATGAATGAATGAATGAATAACAAAAATATGTATATATAAATAAAACATAAATAAATAAACATAAATAAAAATGAATATATTATAAATACATAATATCTATTAACAAATATTAATATATAAATAAATAAATACATTTTGTAAATAAGTAATAAATAAATAAATAAATAAATAAATCTGAATATTTCTTCACAAATGACATTTCCCTACCTTGCAGGTTGTGAATTACAGGTGTCTTATTCTTCACAAGATAAACATAGAATGTCCCAGTGTTACTGTCTTTATAACCATCATTACACTTCACTGTGAACGTATAACTGTTTTTCGTATTGTAACTTAAATTTGGGGTGTCATCCACATATATACCATAATCTGAAAACGGTTTTGTAACATTCCACTTTTGTTTTGATTCGGCTTACAATACATGTACATTTGAAGATGCGAGAAGTGTTCAAATATGAATGCATCTAAGCACGGAAAATTTGATTCTTCATTAGGGTTTACTTTTTTTTATTTTGGTCCCTCAAAGTATTAATCCCCCTAAAAATATACACTAAGTTTCAATTTCCGGATAAAATCTTTGAAGGTATTTCATAGTCTTCTTGTATATATTATTAAGTATTGAAACATTGCAGAACCGAAGTGTTTATTTCAGACCTAAAATCTTAATTTCAAGATTTGGAAACAAAAAAAAACAAAAACAAAAAAAAAAAAAACACAAGGGATACGGACGATTTGGAGCACAGCAACTATTTTTTTGCTCCAAAAAAATCTTGCAATCTGACACTGGGCACACCTGTTGGGTCTTCATTTTGTTTAGTGTTTATTTTCGAAGATCATTTGCCTTGTAAAATTTTGCGCAAACAACAACCTCAGTGACGGAACCCCGAGTTTTTAAGGAAAAAAGCATACATTACTTCCTTTATAACAATAGACTTTTTGCAATGCATTGTCTTTTGCAAGACTTTGTAGCCCAAATTTTGTGTTGGTGTTTTTGTTAGGCTCAAAAAATGACAAATAACGACATTTGCAAACGACCGTGCATTGTAATTTGAAACTGTTAAAGCAATTTAAAAGAAATTAAATGCAATCGAAATTGAATGGCAGATAGAAAGCCGTATTGTTGTAACATTATTTGTTAAAAGATTGTTGATTCACTTGAAATAATATTTTAGTATATCTTTAATTTTTGAACCGAAATAACAACAGCTATACTTATGATAAACAAGATTAGAACTGCTTTGGCTAAATATAATATAATTTTGCGAACATATTTATATAAAAGTAACATCGAACTTGGACACAGAACCGTCTAATTACCTGAGGTCCCTGAAACCTGGTTAATACTGAAAGGGTCAGTTGTCGCTGGGCTGAAAGAACACGTGATAGGGTCGGCGGTGTCCGTAGCATTAATTGTATACAACAGCGTTTGCGTTGTTGTATCCTCACTCAAAGTTACCGCCGCGGGCATGTCATGCAAGACTGGAGGCTAAAACGAAAATTTGATCTTGTACACAGAGGAATGTCCTAACAGAATACTAACAGATATTAGCAAAAGATTTCTATGAAATGATTGACAAGGGTTATATCTGATGACGGACAAGGATTGTCTTGAATTGGCGTTTTCGTTAATTGTACTCATGCCGGAAAGGCTCATGCTATACAATTGAATGCTTAGGATGACGTTATTTTACCGTTATGAATGAAGTTGAAATTTCATACGCTGTTGAAAGAAAATAGTTTTGGGTTTAATGACCTAAATTTCAATGGAAAATTGTTTTATTAAAGAAACGAATTTAAAATATAATGGAATATGGTATCGTGACCCCCCTCCCCATTGGGCGGATATTCCTTCCGATCTGAAACGCAACATATGATGAAACATGTTATTATTATGATGGCCGAGAATTGTAACAGATGATGGCTAAAACATTTATTAAATGATGAGCAAGCTCTATCATATAATATGCAAGTGTTTGTGTGAGATGACGGACAAGGAATACAATCAGACGACGGGCAATGAGTTCTATCAAATGGCAAGTTTTCAATTTTCTCAAAGAACGTGTACCAGCAAATTGACATTATAGCAATACTTCATATAAGAATAATGATTTCATCCCTCAAATTCAGAATCACTTGCAGGGAAGTATACACATATAACATATTCATAGAAACGCCTACAAATAAATATTTGTTATATATGTTATATTTGACACTTCCCTGCAAGTGATTCTGAATTTCAGGGATGTGTGCACATATAACATATTCATAGAAACGCCTACAAATAAATATTCGCCTACAAATAAAAAGAATTTCTTGAACTAACCATGAGACATACGTGTACTTGTTTTTAAGTGTATTTGTATTTAAAATAAGTGAATAATGAAATGTAAAAGTGAATGAGCGAAAGGAACATTGAACAAGTGAGAAATATTTGAAAGATAGAGGTGTATATTATTTTTACAGGATACGCCAAAGCACAGTTCTAACACCGGTGGTTCTTAACATTTGACGTAAAGGGAGAACAATCATCGAATTAATAAAACATGGCGTAATGAAGATTACCGTCTCAACGTTTTTATCCAGCTTACGAACATAATGAGTAAATGAGTAAAATGATTTAAGCCGTGTCACCACAAAACCAACATAATGGGTTTGCGACCGGCATGGATCCAAGCCAGACTGCGCATCCGCGCAGTCTGATCAGGATCCAAGCTGTTCGCTTACCAACCCTTTTACAAGTCGAGAAACTGATAGCGAACATCATGGATCCTGATCAGACTGCGCGGGTCTGGATCCATGCTGGTCGCAAACCCAATGTTGGTTTTGTCGTGACACGGCTCATTAGCTTACTTCGTTTACGATATCAACAGTAATTGTTATATCGTCTGTGTTTCCACAGAAATCTGTGACCGTGAAGGTAAGAGTTTCTGTTGAATCATTTCCTGATAGGGATGTAGCCACCGACAAAGTGCCTGTCATAAACAATAACAAGAGCGATCAGTGATCACATGTGTCGCCTCATGATGGCCAATTTCATGTTGGGACAAGTTTTGTGACAGACGGACAGACAGACGCACAGTGCACAACTAGACTTGGTACTTATCATTCCTGTAAAGTTTGGATTAAATTGCGCCAGTAGTTTATGAGGAGTAGTCCGGACAAGCTTTTGTGTATCTGGCAATACACAGAAAAACAACACATAATTATCGGAGGGCCATAACTCGGCCAAAATCCTTCAACCGGAAAACCCGTGCAATATGCGCAAGGACTTGAGCTACAAATCAATCCTGTAAGGTTTCATTGAAATTGCATTAGTGGTATAAAAAAAGTAGTCCCAACAAACTTAAAAATAAAAAATATTAAAGGGCCATAACTGTTACAAAAATCATTGAACCGGAAAATGCTGGCAATATACATGTACACAACTACACTTTGTACTGATCATTCCTGTAAAGTTTGGATGAAATTGTACCAGCAGTTTATGACGAGTAGTCCGGACAAGTTTTGTGACGGACGGACAGACGGACGGACAGACAGACGACGGAGAAGTGATCCTTATATGTCGCCACTACTCCGTAGAGGCGACACAAAAATATAAATGCATGTAGGTTTCCAAATTTCCAAAGACAATTTTCTTAATTGAAGAATTTTGTATTTGTCAGAAAGGTCCCTAATATCGAGAATATTTGTTCATAGTGTGTTTCACTCTATTTTAACATACAGGTTTTTAAAGCAGTACACACCAATATAGTGGTGATCTCTCGGAAGAAGTAAAGCGGCACTATTTTAAAATGGGAGACTAAATTTGTTTCAGTTTTGTTCATGAGAAATATTGTTAATATTCAACATCTCCCACACCCCTAGCGCCGTTTTATTTAATAAACTGAATGCTTGAATTACTTAACCCGAAGGACCAAAATATATAAATTACTGTAGTAAAACACGGGGCAACTTTAACAGCTGTCATATGGAACTTCACGCCTACTGTTGTAAAGTGTATGGGCAATGACAAAGCATTATTATATAAATTACTGCAGACTTCTGTTCATGAAAGATAGTGTACAACCTCAACAGCACTAGCACCAGCATAAGCGGTATTTTGTGTGCTGGAATCAAGTTAGTCTTTAGAAATCGTACGATTGTGTTTAATCTGAGAGAAAACAATGTTAGGTGTAAAATATACAAAAATATGCATTTATAAAGCTAGTTCAAGACACAATAAAATTTCACTACACAAAATATGCAAAAAAAGACATTTATGATTTTCGGAAAAAGAGGGAAATAGAAAAGTAAAAAATATTCATTCATTTTTAGCCCTTTTTGTATTTCTCAGGCATTTCAACAGACTTTTCCCGTGTAACGACATGCACTCATTCGTGACATTTTCAAAACATATTGTTTTCACTCTGAAGAACTAGCCTACCTGTTCCTGTCCCTTCGGTAAATGTGAACTTTGAATTGGTCGTCATGGTTATATTCAACTCATCACCAACGTCGGGATCCGACCAGGTAACTGTTGTTATTGCCGTTCCGATAGCTTCATTGTTCAATATAGAGTAGGCTGTGTTATCAGCCGGACTATCGATAGTTGGACCAGATCCTATTTGGTAGAAATATTTACGTTTTATTATGTTATATGCTGTCTTCCTCATGATGGAGTTGTTAAAATTGTTTATATGACACAATGTAGTTATTTTTGATGCATATTTCAGAAAAGATTACGTTAATAGCAAAAGGACCGTGAGCCACTTTCGAGCCAATAAGCTGGCAATGATTGAGCAAACGCGACATTGCTTGTTATGACATACCTTTATGGCAATGCACATGCTTATGTCTTCTCTCTGAATGCACCTACCTCCATTTGCTATAGCCTTTATAGCATATGTGTTAGTCTGGACAGATGTTGTGGGCCAAGTAGTCGTACTACCAACCGTAGGTCTAGTCATTGATTGAATTGTTGTTTCGGGTATGGTTCCAGCAGCTTTGTGTTCAATGATGTTGTTCCCGTCCGCAAACCTACATCATATTACACGTATATGCAAAAATGTATAAAAGTTTACAAAATTTCTAAATAGCAATTTCATAAAATTAATTAAAAAAAAGACAACTTTTCGAACCAATTTTACAATGGATATAATATTTCGCCGTAATGGTTGACTTTAGGAGAAATTACTATCTATTTTGGCACGAGATTCGTGTGAAATAAGTGTTTACAATCCAAGTGCTACGTTTCCTTAAAAAATCAAAGCGCTGAAAGAACTGGAAATCGGCGTAGCATAAGAGACAAAATCTTGTTATGTTATCAAGCTTAAATAAACATTTCAGTGAATCTTATTAGCTAAGAATTATGTTCCATTCTATTTACAAAAATGTAATTCTATTACACAACAATATTTAGTAACACGTGTATTAAATGATTGAGCTACTGTTAAACAATATTCATTCACTAATAATTCGTCTGACTGGAAAAGTGAGAAGTTTTATCAGAAAGTTGCCTTGTTCTGAAATATTAACCAGCTTGGAAGTGCATTTAATTATATTCAAATGTAGAGAAATTCACAATTATCGACAAAAGAGCACGAGCCACCACATGTGTTTGTACCCAGAAACGGTTTCTATGTCCGATATTTAAATTTATTAACCAGTTCCAATATTATGTACAGTGATGAAAGAGTTCTAGAATAATAAAATCTAGTTTTGTTAAACGAATAATAGTACATAATCCTCTTGATATTTTCGAATATTTCATTCCAATATATGTTCAATGCAAAAGAACGGTCAAAAAATTAGTGTTTAACATACATGTAATATAATTACTACAGTATAATAGCTTTTTAAGGAAAATGAGGATTGGAAAAAACGCAAAATCAATAATTTTGTTTACTAACATTACTTTCTAAACGTTCACAAACATTATCTCGATATCATTTATCAAGTACATTGTATTAAAGGTACATTAAGCCTCAGTCAGAATAGAAAATCAGTATTTAATACCTTAAAACGCATATACATGTAATATAATTGCTACAGTATAATAGCTTTTTAAGGAAAATGCGGATTGGGAAAACGCATAATCAATAATTTTGTTTACTAACATTACTTTCTAAACGTTCACAAGCATTATCTCGATATCATTTATCAAGTTCATTGTATTAAAGGTACATTAAGCCTCATGAAAGTATATAATTTTTATTCCAATGTGCTATAGTTCTCTTTTCGACGCGGTCCGTTGCTATATTTAAAAATCGACCGTATCGCAAATGCAATCTGCGCAGGGCAAAATATTATCGCCCTACATAGAAAAGCAGTAGGAGTTCAAAGATGATTCTGAGTTAGTTGTCCCTTAAAAATAAAAAGTTTAAAATGCAAAAAAGGTTCCCCTTTTCTTTTTGTCAATTTATAAATTAAAAAGGGTTGGAAAAAAATTTTGTCACCCTTTCGACCACGCCTACATGAAAAACATTGAGATTTTGTTAAAAATTTTGGGAAATGATATGTAAACAAGTTGAAAAATGACCGGGGACGTGTACTCTGTTTTACTTGCCCAAACCACTCAATCAAAAGGGAAAGGGACCGTACCAAAATTTGTATATTTCGTAATACACGGATAAACGTTGTTTCAATTTAAATAAATGTTGAAAAAGTCATCTATTGATTCTATAAAAAGATGACTTTTGTATGCGCTTTTGGATAAATGAATTAGTTAGTACCGCATATTTCAATGACACCGTTAACGAGTGTTTTAAAGAACGATATACCCAAGTGACACATTTCATCATACTTAAATGCAAGAGATGGTTAAATTCTAATGCTTGTATACAATGGTTCTTTTGTCAGAATCGAATGCATCATTTAGGGTCTTTCAAGTAAGAAAAACCATAAATAATTTCGTAAATGCAGAATATTAAGTGATTTATTTAGATTAACCAATGCATCGGTTATTTATTAACATAAACTATCTAATTTATGGTTGATTATTAAGTTAAATCAAATTGTTAAATACAGTTTGTTGAATCCTGATAAATCTATTCTTTCGTTCCTTTTTTGCCCTACGCAGAATACGCTTGCGCAATGTTGCTTCCGTTTCTATGGAAATATCGAAGTGTAAAATGGTCATAGTTTAATAATGTCTAAAATTGGTTTTATTTCCATGATGGGTCTTT
>NW_026862540.1:0-31590 GCF_026571515.1 Ruditapes philippinarum
GTCACCAGGACTAGTTTTCAGTATTTTTTTTTCATCGATATAAATCATCATAAATCTTGAATCATCACGTGACTCAGCCGAGACATCTTTTTTCGTAAACTCTTTTTTCGTAAATTTAGTCCAACTCCAGATCATTTTATTTGAAAGACCCCGAATAACCAGAAACAAATTACCATATTCCTTGTAAATTGTGTTAATATGTTACATGGATGCATCTAAGAAGTTTTTTTAATAGATGTAAATAATTGATAGAACAAATAAGTACGAGTAACAACCTTACATTTTAAGGATATTTTATAGTAGCGTCTCCTATTTTATTTGTCTTTCTACTGATTTACAAACAATAATTGTTCAGTTATTATATGAAAACATTAAAGCATTTTTCTCATGAGTTGCATTAGCTGAATAACAGAATAAGTAATACATATTTTTCTCTTTAAACATTGAACAGTGTATCGTAGTAAGAACCCTTATTTATGTATAAAAAACACAATTTGTTTTCTCCAATAAAGCTTATCTGTATAATATAAAACGCTTTAAATGACATCTTCCGTGCAAAATTTCACTTCAAAATACACATGTCGAAAGAAATATAAGCCAACATTGATATTTTAGGATATTTAGGGATTTTGTGGCCATCTTTGACGCCATCTTTGATTTCTAAGCTTCGCATCAGACTTGAGCTAAATGAATATTCATTCCAGAAACTACATACAGACTACAGACGAACTTTTATTTGGTTTATAAAACTTGCTGTTGGCTGACACAGACAACGTCGATGTCATTTTACCCAAAGAATTTGCAACACTTATACTTTCGTTTTTCTAGAAGAAAACTACGTGACTTAAACGTTTTGGAAATACTAACATCAATGCACCAATCCTTATATTGTCATTTTGGCCTTTGTAGATTTTTTCATATGCATCTAAACATGCAATTGTGGTTAAATATGCAGTAAATCATGGACAAACATTATCATTTCATAAGTGTTCATTGTATATCTTGATATAAAAGTATTTGATGTGAGAAGTACCATTCGAAAAGAAATCGTATTGGCATTTACTGCAAGTACTTGATTTTTAAATCATTAAATGCAATGATCTTCCTAACATGTGCTGATCATTTTAGATTATACATATTCTCACATGTTAAATTAGGTCGTAGTAATTGTTTTATTAAAGATCCCACAAAATTAATTTAATTAATTTGGGACAACCAATCCCATTTCCAGTTGATATAATTGGTGGCATACATCTTTGCATTTTTACACAAAAAAGTGTGTTCCAAGCTTTTTTGTAATTATGCCGAATAAACGTTTAGACATTCTTTGAAAAACATAAAAGGATCACTAAGAAATCCACAAAAGGGTTTAATTTATCTATACACATTAATATAACTTTGCGATCATCGAAGTCTAAATAACTATCCGTAATGTCTTAAACTGCGGAGGCAACCATCATCACAGTGTAAACATGGGTTATCATGCAACATAAATAATTATGAATATAGTCAGACAGGCAAACCATTAACCGAGAACGGTGTTCGAACCTGGAATCTCCAACCTCGAGGCACAGGCGTTCGGCACATTTGCCTTGTCAAAAATGATCAAATTATGATACAATAATCACCCCTTGGTCATCAAGAACAAAATTACTATCCACCACCCGTTTACGTTATAAAATATATACAAAGTATATAACTCGACGTAGCGTGTTTACCCGACACAGTCAACATTTTACTGTCACATTTTTTAATATCAGACATATTTTCATACTTAAACTTGCAAACATAGCACAACAGACATATCTTTTAGTAGCCTTTTAAATATTGAGTCATCTATATTCATTTACGATAAATGGATTATCAAACGTGAAAAAAATACATTTAAATTGCTAGTTCGACATGTTTTGTGCCAACAAAATTTTCAAAATTACCACAGGTTAACATACATTTAGCTGCTTGTCATTTGTAAAAACGTATTCCAAGCAGAATAAAACATTGAATTCTCACTTAAATATGCTTTTTGTTTACAATTTATGTCTCTCAATTATGCAATTTAAACGCAATTTTATCACATTCTTTTTCGAGTACATATTGCCACCATTACGGCACGCGCATTGAATTAGCCTATTAAAACTTTCCATTTCATTTGACAGCAGAATAGTGGACGATTTGAAGAAAAAATGCAGGTTGAAATTAAATTTGAGGGCGCGTTTATGTGAAATGTAATATGTGACAATCGTTATATAATAATAAAATTTGTTCCTTTAACCTATCTGGAATACTTTGCATCATGATTCATATAACATATTAACTAGATCACAATTAGAACCATGTGATGACCAATCAATTTAACGAAGTAAGCTCATATTAATAGAACAAGAATGTTCATTATTTACACTTTTATCATCCTAAAGGATAGAGTCTGAAGTAGTTTAAAGATCTGAACACTTGGAATGAGAACCCTGACTTGGACGTTGAATAACATTATAATAAAACTCGTGGTAATTAAAAGTTCTGAGCACTTGGAGGGAGAAAACTGACAAGAACGCTCAGTAACATTATAATCAACCTTGTGGTTTGTTTTTGAAGAAGTTGAATGCTTCAAACACTTGGAAAGAGAAAACTGACTAGAACGTTGACCAGCGTAATAATCAACTGGTTGTTTGTTTTTGAAGTAGTTTAAAGTTCTAAAAACTTGGAATGAGAACACTAAAACGTTGAATAACATTTCAATCAACCTTGTAGTTTGTGTTTGAAGTAGTCAAAAGTTCTGAACACTTGAAATGAGTGCTCTTATTGGATTCCTGCTCATTGTACTGCACAGTGAATAGCCTTTCAAATTCTCGCGTATAAGCGCTTTAGGCTCGACGCAAGTGGCATTGTGTTTGACTATTCCTTTAATTATTGTTGAATCATATGGTGAAATAATTGTTCACTTTGTGATAAAAGTTACAAACTTGTCATGTTGTTGATGAACCAAGTTTGTTTAATTTTTGCTATGAACCCATCTTCAATTTTCAAAATGCCACCATTTTCAAGATGGCCGCCAAGAGTGCTTCCATCAGATGAAATAATTACTGGCTATATGAATAATGTTCAATAAATCCATAAAGGGTTATTAAATTTATTAATTTCATGTTTCACACATATAAATCAGTGTTTACCTCTCATATGATTTAAATTCAAGAGCTGCATTTATTTGAAAATGCTTCCAAAATGGCTGCCAAATGCACAAAAAGTGTTTTTTATGTTTCAAGGTATAATTGATGTGTTTATTACTTCTATTTTGATTGTGTATCACTTGATAGGTTTAACTAACAAAGATATACCAATATTACTAACTATTTACTAAACCAAAAATTACACCGACCCTGAACCTCGCCTGTAAGTTTACCGTCGGTCACAGTCTCCACCACACAGACAAAGAGCATTTGCATCTCTCACGACAACCAATCGCTAGACTACAGCTATACTTCAGTAATTCCTGGCAAGACTCGGATGCCTGTTGTAGTGTTGTCCAGAATGGCTCCCGAGTATTATCATGACCTTAGTTATTTGGACAAGGTAGTTCTTGGGAGGGCAAAAGCGCTTGTCCCCAGCAGCACTCAGCTTGGTATGCTGTTGGTCTAGTGTGTTTTAAAAGGGCAGCATGTGTCGGTGGAATTCCATCAATAGATCTCCTTTTTCGTGACAAGAGGTTTTTAGCGCTTCGTTGAATCTTTAAGCAGCATTTGATCGGTCGTAAAAGTATTACAAATCGCTCCAACGTTGGAATAACAGTGGCAATAGAGTCATCTGACGGAGTTTGACTAAGAACGTTAAATGCTTCGACAGCTACACTAAATGCTTTTAATGTCCCCTATGCTGTCTTTTAACCTTTGCCAGGGAATGATGAAGTTTGGTTACATCCAGTAAACGCATGGAATGCCAATAAACCACTTACAATATCCTTACCAGAGATACAGAGTGTATGTACAGGACATATCTAAATTAATTGTGTTCCAGTGCAAAATGCTATCCATAGCTCTTGTACATTTCATATGTTGACAAGGCTTGTTAATTGGTAGCTATGACAACACAACAATCGAGTATCAACAGTGCGTACAAGGATTTTTATTATTGTTCAGCCTTGCAGCATGGAGCAACCATAAAGTAAAAGGCCTTCTACCTGCTTTTGCATGTGTACCATGGAGATATTCTACTAAACTTTTCTACTATTGGTTTATTGTTCAGAACGTCTGATCCTTTTGTGGTTATGATCTGCTTATTGTTATTGTCATCACATGTTCATGTTATCACCAGATCTGCTATTGATATCGTTTACACCATAAAACCAAAACAAATATAAAAACAAAACTGGAATTTCCGGCTGATATCCCAATACACGCTACAATGTAAAACTTCAGTTCAAGTTCATTAAAAGGCACATTATGTCCCAGAAATGCTTTTTATTTCATTTTCTCAAAAGCATATTATTTTTCTTGAGGTCGTGATATAGTTTCCAAAACGTTACTCACAGTCCAATTACCTGAACCATCTTTTGCTTCGTTGCATCTTGATAGTTTAAACACATACACAGGCAAATACTGCTTTGATAAAGTATTGCGTCTTTGATGAAATATATTCTCTTACTCAGCCCTACTATGTGCATGCTCTAAAGCATTATTTGAACTTTATGAAACAAACTCAAATGTTCAAGGAATTGTGATGTTTGACTTCAATAACTATCAAAAAAGAAAACAAAAGGGTCCACAGGACACTACATTGCTCATCTGATAAATCAATTTTATGCCATGTGACCTTGTTTTGACGTCAACCGAAATAATTTGCATTATGATCATCAATGCCCACCAAAGATCAATTGTGCCAAGCTTGGCTATTTTCTCTTTCATTTGTTGCTAAGAAAGCAGGACACAAGCTGTAAATTGCAACCTTTACTCAGTCAAGCACAAAAGCTCTTAGAATACTGAACAAATCCACATGCAAATCCCCACGTACCGGCTACACATGCTGATCAACCTTTCTGTCAAGATTCGTAACTTTAGGTCAAATACTTTTAGATTTAGAGGTTATGACATAATATGAGAAAGGACGGACGCATGCCCGGACGGACAAGGGCTTATCTATTTTCTTCCTTCTAAAATTGAAAACGATAAAAAATGAATTCACTTACTTGAAGCTGTCTTTGATCGGCTTGGCGATCCCTGTAAAAAGAATGAAAGATAAAATTATGATATTATGATAATGGTTGATGAACTATTTAAGCGCTATATATTTCAAAATGTAAAGCAATTATTATATTGTCATTGAAAATTATAATAAATTTTTGATATCGATTCTGATAGGACTGACCAAAAAAACAAGGCCATAAATCCACTTTATTTTATCTATTATATAAATATTATGATGATATGTCCGCTTACATTCTTGTCAGTAACACATTTTTCAAAACAAATTCCCCATACACTTAGTTATGAACGGAAATTGTTAAGATAGTGTAGGCAGTAAAACTACTTGAAAAGGTCATGATCTTTTGTAAATGGCCATGTCATTGCTATTTGATAAAATATTTAGCGAATCAAGTATGCACACATGCAAGGATTTGACATTGACCCTAGTCCCCAAATTCAACCTAAACTTGAGGAATAATTGTTTGGAATTTATTGTTAACTTTACAACAGTAACGTGGACATTGATACAAGTGATCCAAAATTGCACTTAAAGCTAGGGGACCAATACCAATTATGAGAGATATCATAATTAATAAATTTACTAGGGAGAAATTTAAGATAAAAACAATTTGCGCGGAATAGGTTAAACCATACCAGGTCCTATATATTTTGTAAAAGGGGAAATAACATGTAATAAATGGATAGCACTGTTATATGACTTGCCTATAGCATGAACTGTGATTGATATTTTTAAACTTCGAAACAATGACAGCAATAATTATATAACTTGGGTACGATCAAACACTTTGTAACTGAAAAGTGTGAAAAAGAATGAAACCATTGGAATTTGGGAACTGCTAGAACGTAATAATATATTCCACTTGCAGGATTATGTTAACGGATGAATAGTTCAACTATTACATACCTGAGAAAACAAAAACTAATCGTGTTTTGTCCAAACATTAAGCAAAAAAATAGCATGAGCAATAATAAGAATATGAAACAAATATGAAAAAGTGAGCTTCATATGAATGTTCAAACTGATATTCCCAGACATGCTACTAACAATTATTCATCATGAAAAAGGGAAAAAACTAAATAATATTAAACGTTATAACACTCGAATAAAGCACATTTCATAAAACTTTGAAATAAATATCTTAAAAAGTTCTCTTGACAAAAAATAAGCATGGTTTAGGGAAATAAGTAATAGAAAGAGCATCGAAACACGAGGCTATCTGATTTGTACGAGGGGCGTAGCCCCCGAGTATAAATCAGGTTGCCGAGATTTTTGATGTTCTTTCTCTTTTGTATCATAGTCAAACATAAAAACACGTTCCCTGATACCACAATATCAAACCCACGAAAAAGTAACCAATGAACGATGGCATCTGAATATCGATAATTTCTACCCGCTTTCCCCCTTTCTCTGTCGTCACAATATGTATAACTGCGGACAAAATGAACCAATCGATGGGCATGCTCTAGAGTGCGGGTAATTAATACTTGCACTGCCAGTTTAACGCACTGTGCAATGTATATGTATTATACGATTTAAGTCTGTCACATTTTCAACAGAAAAGGTTCCCCAAACTATGATACAAGAAATAAAGTTTGGAGAGTTATCATTCTTGTGCATAGCACACCGTCTAATTAAGATGTATATATCTTATAAAATTTTCAAACTGATTTTGTCTAATAATTATCGAGTTAAAGTCAAGACAAAATAAAGAATAAAAATTATCAAAAGTAATTACCTCAAAATTATGATGGATACAGTTATCATATCTGTGCATTGCGCTCTTTCTTAAACATGTCTATATAGCTTGAAAGATTAAACACGTTTCAAGGTACGCTCTGGACAATATATAGCATAAAAAGAGACATAATAAGCATTGCAGACAAAAAGAAAAAAGTAAATAAGAAAGGTACAGATACTATTCTTGCAAACGGCACTCCTCCTGACTAAGATCTATAATGTTTCAAGTTCATATCTCAAATTTGACTGATGTAAAACAAACAAAGTATACGTTTACGTTATAGGAGTATTCCTTTCTATATTTTAAATAGGATTTGTTTCTCCAAATTCCAAGTAGATGAAAACAACACAAAGATTATTTGGATGATGGGATAACGTTTTAGCTCATCAGAGTACATTGTACAAAAAGGGTATTTTTTGTAATGCCATTGTATATCTTTTGTCGCCAGCCGGTTTTCATACACAACAATAATATTGATTTTGACATAAACATACAAAGTTATCCTTAGATGACCCACTTACATAAAATGTAACTGTTTCCTTTTTGATACATAAGAAGTTCGTAAAATCTAAAACTAGTCTTAATAAATGAAATCTTTAAAATATTGTTATAAAATGAAATTACAATGGCCTAAAATCTTTAAACTCAGCAAAATAATAAACACTTTACATGGACTGAAAATGGGTATATTTCAATTTTTTATTGGTATGTCCGGATATATCTGATAACAATAAATTTCTTTGAGATTTTGTTTCGATTTACTCACACCGATCTTATCAAAAGAAACAATTTATACACTAACAAATTCTGACCTAAAATCCAAAAATCAAGGAATGACAAGCGATTTATCTAAAGTGCACGGAAGGGCACCTGAAGTCATCCATCACTATTCAAGCTCGAAAGTCACTTTATCACTACTACTTTAATGTGCGATGAAAACCATAACCAAAGCAAACAAATTAACAAACAAAGACACAAAAGAGTAACTGGAAGCTATTGTGGCACATAGACATTATAATTGATTGAGTAAGTTATAAAAGGTATAATGAAGTGTTGTAAACGAACCTTTAAGGGTGACTGTGGACTTGAAGAGCTAAACACACTTTTGAGCTTTATAAGGCCTTTTTGGAAAAATGATTTTCTTGAAACAGCATGTCCGCTAATATCAGATGAAGCAGCACTAGCCCCCATTAAAACATCTGCTTTTGCTTCTTTAGCAGCCTTGGTGATTTCAGATAAAACATCGTCTTTTGCATTACAAAAATCGGAGATAGCTTGGATTTTCTGTCCATCAATATCGGTTTTTGCCTCGGATATGTCTTGCAATGCCTTTTTCCCGGCTGTGTTTATTTTAGATACACCATCAGTAGTATTCTCAGCAATGTCTTGTATTGCCTGATCCCCGGCTACGTTTATTTTAGATATACCATCAAAAGTATTCCCAGCAATGTCTTGTAATGCCTGATCCCCGGCTGTGTTTATTTTAGATATACCATCAGTAGTATTACCAGCAATGTCTTGTAATGTCTGATCCCCGGCTGTGTTTATTTTAGATATACCGTCAGTAGTATTTCCAGCAATGTCTTGTATTGCCTGATCCCCGGCTGTGTTTATTTTAGATATACCATCAGTAGTATTTCCAGCAATGTCTTGTAATGCCTGATCCCCGGCTGTGTTTATTTTAGATATACCATCAGTAGTATTCACAGCAATGTCTTGTAATGTCTGATCCCCGGCTGTGTTTATTTTAGATATACCTTCAGTAGTCTTCCCAGCAATATCTTGCAATGTCTGATCCCCGGCTGCAGTAACCTCTGCCACAATTGTTTGCTTAACCGATGTTCCAACGTTTTCAACATCAACTAAAGCGGCATTCTTAAATTCATCAACATCTTTTTTTAATGTATTACGTACAGCTAATGCTTTCTCATCAAGTTTACGCAATGATTCTGCTGTTCTTTCGTCAAGTTCGGTTAACGCCTTATTTCTGTTCTCAAGAAGTGACACTGTGTCTCCTTGGCTTATGTGTATTGTGTTGTTTCTTAACTGTAATGAAAAAGGCATACATAAATGCTATATTAAACATTGTTTAATGTTCCTAATTTAACAATTTTAATAGAACTATCACAGTTTATACACCATGGTCCGCAAAAAATAACCGCTTGAGTTAGAGAAGTAAATATGTAAAATACTGATTTCGGAAATGCCCCTTCTTTTACTATAGGAGTTACATGAAATAGATTATTTATGTTTTATGTCCAGTTGTAAAAACTGTATTTTTCAGGGAAACATGTTTTTTTTTGTTTACAATGTTTTTTTTATACTTAGAAGTTTTCCAGGTCAAAATAATCGACGACATATTCCCGAATTTTTAAAAATAACTTTCGAGCTCCAAAAAAACTTAACTTATGTTACTCAGTTTTAATTGCCTCATAAAATAGAAAATTATGCTATAAAATTTTGTTAGGCCCCCTTTTTTATAGTTTTTTGATTTCTTTATTTAAACTTTTTTGAATGATTTAATTTTGCAAGATTTTTAAATTTAAATTTTTAATTTTTATTTTTCCTTACAATTTTTTTTCCACAATTTTAAAAACCTTTTTGGTATAATCCCAGTAAAAATATTATTAAATTTGAGGTATTTTTGGGGCAGATCAACGACTTTTAAAATTAAACACTTTTTTAGAAAATTGACCCTGAAATCTAAAAAACCCTTCCGCGGCAGACGCCCCAATTTTTCTAAAAAATAAAAGGGTGAAAGCATTTGAACAGGGTCTGGAAAGGGAAATTTGCCGAATGCTGTAAAAAAGAAAAACCTCAAAGTGCAAAAAAGAATTAATTTTTAAAAGGGCATTAAATATGCCGAATTTTTGGGCCCTTTGGGAAAAAGGACCCCCAATTAATCCCAAGACATGCATAAGGGGTTCCATGTGAAAATACTGTTTATTTCGAAAACTAGTTTTAATTTTTAAATTTTATAAGCAACAGTAAAATTTTTCGTTATTTTCCCCCCCACAGGGGCCGGGGGCTATTTGGTTTTTTTTTTTTTGTCCCGGGCCCGATTTGGCATAAAACCTTTTGTTTTCAGCTAAAAGTAAAACCGCATTTAAGAACTCCTTTCGATTTCTTATTGGTTTCCCCGTCGGTGATTCGCACATGTCATATTAATGAATGAGAACCGGAAAGCAGTTCTGCTGTTACATAAATTCGAAAGCTAAAAATAGCTATAAATGTTCTGATTTGTTATTTCCCTTTTTAGTAGTACATGAAATCATAATTTGTTACATTTGAAATACATTTACTCACAGCATATCAAGTATACTATTTGTGATTGAATTTGTCAATATAAACAAGATTTCAGGCATAAGATTTTAACAATTTTGCTTTTGATAATTATTTTTAATTTATATTTATGAAATTAAATGTTTAATAATAACATGTTGATATATTGGTTGTTTTGAAATAATTAAACTTTAGTATATAAAGTAACATTTCATTAACGTCTTTGTACACCATACCACTTGTGAAATATTGGTATGACTTGTCGTATGTTCGGAGGTCCGTACTCGACAGCGAAAGCTGCATTTTGGATGGACCCTCATTAAGGTGATACCGCTTTGTCAGCCATGTTTGTGTTCACAACTCTGTCCAAAGTGAAAGTAGGCCAAAATTCATATAATTACAAAGCTCACATTGTTATAGAATAGAATAGAATAAATTCTATTTCCAATAGGGTCATGTTAAATGACATGTGAATCACAATAATAATAATGAGATCAAAGATCAAATAAAGACGTTAAAGAAACTAAAACTTGATTCGTATTATAGTAACAACAATAAACTTAAAGAAAAAAACAAAAACAAAACAAACAAAACACAGCAAATGACAGGGTTTCGCGAACTATAATTAAACATCATAACTACATAATATATATGAATTGAAAATTACATTTTGTTTTTATTCTTCGAATAACATTAATTTACACAAACAGATAGCATATACCTGTTTTGTAACAAAATTGTACAATACACATGTCTCTCTCTCAAAAAAAAAAAAAAAAAAAAAAAAAAAATATTATATATAATTATATATATATATATATATATATACATACGTATATACCAAGTCAAATTAATTTATGTTTTCTCATTACCATTTCTGAGTTTAAAACAAGTAAAAATAAAATCTACAAATTGTTTTTTATGATTTTTCATCTTCGTTGCTCATTAACCAAATGAATTTGCTTATTTCAGACATTTTTTCAAAGTTTAAATTCTTATCTTTTATTTCACTATATACAAATGCTGCGTTGACTAGTAAAAGCATTGCAAGCAGTAACAAAATGTAGCTCGTCTTCAAACTTCATTTGAGTTGCAAACTTCGCAAACTCTTTTATCAGACTTGATTTTTTTATATCTTCCAATCTCTATTTGTAATTTGTGAGAACTTATCCTTAACTTTGTAAAACAAGCTCTAATATTTTTATCTTTGATTACTGCTAAATAAGGTTCCCTACAAAAATTTGTTTTAAACAGTGCATAAGTACGTAGTTTTCCATCATTATCAACAGCATTTTTTAATTTATCCATAAATCGAATTTTAAAAGTGCTCAACAGTTGTTTTCGAACAACAACATACAGATTCTTATCACTATATTGACTTTCAGGTATTTTAAAATATTTTAATATAAAGAATACATTGGATAACCAACTGTTTTTTTTACAATTGTACAAATTTTCACTTGCAACATAAACATTTTTTAAAAGTTCACTAATTGGAGATTTGGTTAACCTTGTATAATACTTAATACAACTGATTATGCAATCAAAATATAAAGGAAATCTCCCTAATTCACCTAAAACAGCATCATTGCATGCTTTTTTGTGAACCCCTAACACATGTTTTAGGAATTTTGTATGTAATTTTTCACATGGCATGTCATTAAAGCATTGAAATAGACAAAAACCCTCTTTATTAACTCGACTGGTTGTTGTATTCAAAGTACCCCAGATTTCACTAGCATAAAGTAGTACCGGTTTAACAGTATGGTCAAACAAATGCAATGAGGTATGAACATAAGTATTCAAATTACTGAAAGCTTTGCCTAATTTAAAATTTGCTTTTAATGCCCTTTTATACAAATCTTTTTTGCACTCAGTAAAACTACCCGAAGATGAAAATAGTATTCCAAGCAGAGCTGCATCAGTACTAAGGGTGTAGTACTTAAGTACCAGTACCAGTACTTGGCAAATTATGCAGTACCATTACCAGTACCAGTACTAGATTTTAGCTCGGTACTGCAGTACCAGTACTTTTTTTGGTGAAGTAATTAAGTATCAGTACCATTACTTTTATATATTCATCAAAGTTCGAATAAATACAGTGTCAAACAAATAATTGCAAATATTATTCAGCAAAGAAATAAAATCATAATTTACTTCAAAACTGCATGCCTCCTGATGACCCAAAATATTTCAAGAAAATTAAACTTGGAAAAAAAATGCTAAAACTTTGAGAAAAGTAAACAAATTAAAGATTCAAGTGATAATTTATATCTTATGTTCAATGAATGACTGTATTTTGTAGTATTTATCACCATATTTCTACTGCGTTACTAACGCTATTTATGCATGTTTTGACCTCTTTTTGGTAATTTACGGGGATTTTAAGTGCCGATTGTAATGTGTCAAGTACTTTCTTTGTTCATTTAACAATATTTTACCTTTAAATACATTTTCAAAATTTTCATGAAAATAAGGATGAATCTGGAGGCGTTCTGCTTTAAAGTTAACATAACATATTAACAACTTTATAGTTTTAACATACTTTTTACAAACAATATTAACAACATATATTCATGTCATATCTAATTGTTTAGTAACTAGTCAACTGTATAAATACAATGCAAACATCTTTCATTTAAAACACAACAGTCTTTTGTTGCCTTTCACACCTTCACACCTCTGTTCAATTTATACCAAAGTAAATAACAACTTTTTATGGTGCTAACTTGAAATGGGATTTTTTAGAATAGAAGAAATTAATTAGTGTTTATTTTGCTCTTTTACTAGTAAATACAAAGTTATAAAAGATTTTAATAAGGATATTTTGGGGTAAAGAGTTATTGAGTCTGTTTATCTTAATTTAATTTTTACTTAAAGTCTTTGGTGCTTTTTATGATGAATACTATGTTAACATTTGAAGGAATATTGCAGCAAATTATCTTTAGATTTGATAACTTACTTTTTCACAAAAATAAAATATAGTTAATGTAATTTACAGCTTTATTTTATGAGAAAAAATGATGTTATTTTTATCAAAACCAAAAGTACTGGGTAATGCAGTAGCAGTACCACTTTTTAAGACAGTAATGCAGTACCAGTACCAGTAGTAGCAAAATTTTGTAAGAGTAATTCAGTATCAGTACCAGTACTTGCAAAATCGCTGCAGTACATACTGCAGTACCAGTGCCAGTACCAGTAATGCAGCTCTGATTCCAAGATATTTATATTTCGAAACATGATTTACCTCTACATTATTATATATATACTTAAAACTGGATAGCCTTCCACTTTTGCTAAATGTCAATATATTAGTCTTCTTTAGGTTTACAGACAATCCAACACTTTCACTGAATAAATATAGTTTATTAAGACAACTTTGTAGACCTTTCTCACTGCTAGACAAAAGAACTACATCATGTGCATATAGTAAGCAATTAAGGGGAATGGCACCAAGCATAACTGGATCATCTTCATTACCAAAGCAGGATGTTAAATCATTGATAACCAATTTAAACAGGTTTGGACTCAGGTTATCGCCTTGTCTCAAACCGATTTCTGGAATAAAATGAGGACTGAGTGAGTTTCCCAGACGAACATGAATTTTATTCTTATGATACATGCTCTTGATAATTGTATAAAATTGCCCCGAAATGCCACACTCATTCAGTTTATAAAAAAGTACAGAATGCATCACACTGTCAAAAGCTTTAGAATAATCAACAAAACATGCATGTATTTTCATACCATTGTTCAGATATTTCTCTACCAGTGTTCTTAACACAAACATGTGATCTGAAGTTCTGGCTTTTGGTTGAAAGCCAATTTGCTCCTGATTTATCACCTTATTATCATCAAAAAATTTTTGTAGTCTATTATTTAGAATACTACTAAAAATCTTCGAGAGGCATGGCATAATGGAAATTCCTCTATAATTTGAGGGGTCATTTGGACTATCACTCTTGTGTAGAGGTTTTATATATCCTACTTTCCAGAGATTTGGGTATTTTCCTGATGACAAAATAGTATTAAACATTTTTTGTATACAGGGCATAAGAACCTGATAACCTGTTTTCATCATTTCATTTGCGATACAATCTAAACCCACAGCCTTTTTATTCTTAAGTTTACATATAGCCTCTTTAATTTCCTTCTGATCAATTCTGAAATCTAAGTTTGTAAAAGTTTTTAATTTTTCAGAATCCTTAATTAAGGACTGGAAATTCTTGTTATATGATGAGCCATTTGCAAGTACACTTCCAATTCTATGTTTTAAAGACTATTTTAAATAAAAATAATAACAATAAGAAATTTACCTTGAATGGGCTACATTTCTGAAGACCAAAAACATTCTGTTGCAAAGTTTTATGCACATTTCATGAATTGCAAAATCCAGTTTAAAGTCTATTTTAGTGCCAACAAATGCTATTGTTTACAGAAAATACAAAAAACTTTAAAAAACATAAATCTTAGGAAAGTAGTTTATCTGACTTTGAAAACATATGGCCTTTATGACATGTGTAAAAAAGTAGTACCATGAAAATAAACATTATTTACCTATTTCTTGTGTACATGACAAACAGACACACTTCACTGTTACACATAAAAAAGTTAGATTTTAAAGTTAGATGGTGTTTTCATTTTAATTGTAGTTCATAAGGCTATAAATGATGATTGTTTTCTTGCACTACTTTTTACAAAAAAAATAATCTAGGCCATGTGCTTAGAAGGACATGAGATACTGATTTATTTGGAGTTAAGTTTTGAAAGATTTTTGTATTTGCTGCAAAAAAATAGCTTTTGTTGGCACTAAAACAGACTTTAAAAAGGATTTGCCATTCATGAAATGTGCATAAAACTTTGCAACAAAATGTTTTTGGTCTTCAGAAATGTAGCACATTCAAGGTAAATATTCTTATTGTTATCATTTTTTTGTTTATAGTTGTCTTAAAATTTAAACCTGGAAGTGTACTTTCAAATGGTTCATCATTTTACAATAAGAGCTTTGTTGTTATATGAATTTTGGCCTACTTTCACTTTGGACAGACTTTAGTGAAAACAAACATGGCTGACAAAGCGGAATCACCTTAAGCATAGGCTATAGATAGATATCATGACAACAACAGAAACTTTGATCTGCAGTTTGAACATAAGTGTAATGTTTTTTATGAATGGTTTTAAAGCAATTCAACAAAAAATATATATTGATCTCGCAATAAATTAATTAATAATAGTTTTTTATATATATTACCACTGTCAAATAACTTTCATATCTTTGTCTCGCACGAATATGATATAAGTGAATTTCCTCATACCTACCTAAAATTCAGGTAACAGTCTTCTATTTTATTGATAAATACTGTATCACCATGTAACGCGTGTATAACAAACAAAAAAAATCCTGAATTTGGTCTTTTTGAAATTCTTCCCATTTTTTCATTCCAGAGTGTGTTCTACTTTCAGTATTGAAAGAAACCATTTTTTTTTAATTTGACATGAAAAATATGCATGTAATATTACTATATTATAATATTTGTCCCTTTTGTTACTATTTGTATATTTGTTACAATTATAACAGACTTTGATATTTCTATCATCTATTTTCTGTTACTGACTACAGTAGTGACAGTACAGTCATGTCACATAACATTTACAAGTCTTGTAAGTCTTGTTTGTATTCAATGGAATTACTTTCCTTACCAAGTAGGCATCAGTGAAAGCATTTTTTATATTAAATATTTTTCCCCTCTTTTTAATTATGGACATGCATAAGATAAGTATAATTATGCAAAAAAATGGTTAACAAAAAATTCCGAAAAATGTACAATAGTACTTAATCTGAATATGCGTAGGAATAATTTGGTAAGGTATCTGTAATGAGCACATTTTTTTGCGCGGAGCTTCTCAATTGCTGCATTGCAGCAACATTTGTACTTGTAAAGATTGATTTGCTTGCAAAATTTTAACACGAATTTTCTTTCTTCACAAAAGGCAATTACTCAGTTACATTCATTGCGTTCAGAAAGTAACCTCCGTTTATGATCTCAAAACATATACATATGCATTTGGTTTCAAATTAATGTCTTCATTTCTGAAAATCGATGTTACACACTAAAGCTTTAATGACACTACCGAGGTAATTAAGCATGACAAGACTGGAAATGATTTTACCAGATTAAAGTTCATTAGATGCAGGTCTAGCTTAAAAACTTGTATGGAACATTTCTGATCATGCGCACTCTCAGTTTTCCCAGAAAATTATTCTGATTGCGGAAAATGACCAAAAATTTAAAAGCAATACAAAACTGTTTACTCAAATCAGGCCAAGAAAAGTGCAAAATATGATTTTCTGAGTACATTTCTTTATTATTTCTGGTTTAAGTGTCCGAGCTGATCTATGTAAGAAATTCGAATTTTATATATTTAGTTTTTTTCGTCCTCAGTGAAGTTCCTTTGACTAAGTATTTTTCGAGCTCACAGATGGCTTATGATCCGTCAAAATCAATGTCAGTGTAATGGTCCTTGGATAGTGACCTCAATTTATTGTCACGAAAACATGCATTAATAATAAAGTAAATACCTTCAAGTTCTCAAAGGGCAATAATTTAGTAAAATCAACCTTAGAGGTTTCTGGATAAATTTTGTTTTTTTAAAGTGACATCCAATTATGATCTCGAATACATTTATTTCAACTTATTCCAAATGAATATATTCAGTACACATAATCATTTATCCTCAATGGTATTACATGAACAAAATTAAGCAAAATTTATTTGGTTAAAAATGTTCCCTAATTCTGTCAAGAAACCATGCTAGAGTTATTGGCTTTGCATTTACTATAACGGTGGATCTCAAAAGTATTTGTGAAATTACAAGCAAATATTTTAGTGATCCATAGCAGTTGTTGCTTTACAAGCTGAACGTTGACCAAAATCTTTAACCAAAATGGTATGTCAACGCGGAAACTGCCACCAAGATGAGAAGGATAGCACCACTATTTTCCAGTCTTTTTAAAACCAAATGACCAGAAACCTTGCAATATTCTAAATTTTATTTGTTCCATTTTTTGACCCGCATAAATTATTTTATTAGAAAGTAATACTTTCCTCAATAATCCGGGTCATTTAAGATAAATGTGGAAGAACAGTGCATACATATTATGCAGACTATAAAATAGGTTAATAAATAAACATACTATGCTTTACAGGGCCGGAACCATAACATTTCATCACAGAAATTACATATTTTTTGAAAAAAAGTCGGTGTTTTCTTTTGTAAATAATCATCTTTTATAAATTATAGAATTATATATATATAGAAATGAGAGAATATATACACACATACCACCACATCGATATGCCAGTCCAATTACGGCACAGCGCCTAGCAGAACAGTCATGAAAGCATAGCCACTGCTCATCCACCATCACAAAATGATGGTTTTCAGAACAGCTTTATATACAGTCACAAACTGCACTACACATTGAAACAAGCTCAACATTCTCAATATATAGAGTTTGTTCTCTGTTAACATATCTCACAAATCAACGATGACATTTTATTGTCTTCTTCACTGATTGGGACCAGAGAACTATATATCTATTTTCCGAAAGTCAACTGGATCACGTAAGATCAAGTAGATCCGTAGGATACAATGAATTTAGACAGATAAAGTATATATAAAGGGAGATAATTAAATTCAATACAGTTATACTTTCCCCTGCGTGGGATCACTTAAGATACAAGTGTGCAGATAAATTGATAGAAATGAGAGAATATATACACACATACCACCACATCGATATGCCAGTCCAATTACGGCACAGCGCCTAGCAGAACAGTCATGAAAGCATAGCCACTGCTCATCCACCATCACAAAAATGATGGTTTCAGAACAGCTTTATATACAGTCACAAACTGCACTACACATTGGAACAAGCTCAACATTCTCATATATAGAGTTTGTTCTCTGTTAACATATCTCACAAATAACGATGACATTTTATTGTCTTCTTCACTGATTGGGACCCAGAGAACTATATATCTATTTCACGAAAGTCAACTGGATCACGTAAGATCAAGTAGATCCGTAGGATACAATGAATTTAGACAGATAAAGTATATATAAAGGGAGATAATTAAATTCAATACAGTTATACTTTCCCCTGCGTGGGATCACTTAAGATACAAGTGTGCAGATAAATTGATAGAAATGAGAGATATATATATAAATCATCATCGCATTCTAGGGGGCTATTTATAATTTACAAGTATTTAGAAGTGGCTCCTTCCTTAAGCTAATTTACTCAATATTTTGTAGACGCTTCATCTGCCTCTGCACTGCCCCAGAGTAATTAGCATGTATATAGTACTGTTTGTGTGTATAGTTTAAGCCATTATGTTAATTTGACTGAAGAATTTTATGACTGGAAGCTCAGTTGGGGCACAAGGTCCTATAAACAAGTGACTTACATTTATCTTATTTATTAATAAGCCTGTTTTGCTAATATTTTACTCTCAATGTGCCTTTTTCGAAAGAACAAAAATCAGACCCGCTTGTGGCTGTGGGGGTATGGCTTCAGCATCTTTAGTTCCAAGGTGGATCATTAAGGTGATATAAGTATCACATAAGTATGTTTAATATAGAAAAATCACATAAATAATGGTCAATTCAATTTTATTTCTCTTTAGTTTGAGACAAACCTCAGTAGAACCTGAATACATTGGTAAATAACTTGTACGGATCGTATATGTGTAAAATATAGAACGAAGTCCAGTATGACAAAATTCATGATGCCAAAAAATAAAACAGACGTGTGTCGTAGCTTTTCTTTTCTCTGATAATGTTTGTTTTGATGTTATTCAACGGTTTAAAATGAATAATTTTTAATTCAAAGAAATAAACAAGATTCGATTTCCATGTATGGGTCGAATTTTAATAGTTAATATTTCGCTGAATAAATTGTTTATACATGCTTTACGAGGGATGTTCGAAATTGCTGATTTCTATCTGGAGACTTCTAATTTCAAGTTAGCTCAAAAGTGTTCATTTCATGCCCTCGAAGTACTCCCTGTGGCTAGAAATGCAAAGTTTAAGCCGATGTATCCACTTCTTGAAGGCGTCACGGTACGCTGATTTGGGCACAGTAATAAGGTACTGATAAGTGGAAGATCCAAATGCCTGTCATGACTTGTATTTCCGCCCAGTAAGGAAGGATTTCAATTTCGGAAACAAAAAGAAATCGCATGGGGCAAGATCTGGAGAATACTGGTAGTGAGGCAAAACAGTTACTTTTTCTTTTTTTCAAAAACGCCAAAACTGTTGCGGAAGTATGAGTGGGGGCATTGCCATGTAAAAAACGGATATGCTTCAAACCAGTAACAGGGCGTCGTTTCTTATAATACTTTTTCAGTTTCTTAAGTACTACGTCTTTGTAGTACTTCCCAGTGATACTTTTGCCCTTTTTCACCGGCACTTTATTGCGACTCCTTCACCAGAAAAGAAAATTGCATACAAAACCTTCTTTGCACTCAAAGCCGTTTAGCAATTATTGGGCGTTTGTTGTGTTTAGTGCCCCAGATTTTGTTGCTTACTTTTCTGACGGGCTCAAAATAATGGATCCAAGTTTCAGCACCTGTGACGACATTGGCAAACTGTTTTTTGTCATATTTTAGAAACATTTGAAGCAGCTTTTTGGCCACCTTAACCCGTCGCCTCTTTTGCTCATCGGTCAACAGATGTGGCACTCATCTAGTAGACATCATTCTGACTTTCAAATGCTTCTTCAAAATAAAGTGAACCGTTAATAGTGATATGCCTACCTTTCGTGCAATAGCACGAACTGTAAATCTAGCATCTCCTTCAATGATATCCTTTATTTTAGAAACGATTTCGTTACCAGGTGCAGATTTTGGCCTACCTGATATTGGTGCATTTTGATGCACTCTGCACCAGACTCAAATTCTTTTTGCATGGCCTATTTGTGTCTTAGACACACAAGAAGGCCCATAAGCTGTAGAAAGTTCAGTGATCAACTGCTTCAAAAAGCAACCCAGTTTTGAGCGAGCTTTAATGTGAACCCGTATTACATCTTTTTGTCGACGCTTCTACAAATCATTTTTATTACAGTGGTTTATGACTGCGTGTATGAAAATGGCAAATTGTATGTCTTACACTTAGTCTAACATGTACATTTATACACCGTTGTGTAGGTATTGGATTACCCTATACAGGTATGTATTGGTTTTTTATCGATCACGAGATAGAGGACAATAAGCAATTCTTTTCGAACAGCCCTCGTAAATAACTGTGACGCCCGTCTTTGAAACCCAATCTCAGGACCATGTACTACGACTGTTTCTGTACTACTGCCCTGACACATCGTTCTCTTTCAGTTCTTTTCCCCAAGTTATTTTATGTCGCCAACCGCCGAAAGTATTGGCCTTTTGTTCACATTTAATTTTATCTATTCGGTAGGTTAGGGGGAATATTTCGGTCGCACAATTTACCATAGTAAATACTTCTACACAGTACACACTAATTTTTAGTTGTTTTGACACATGCGTAATCGTATAATTTACACCTTTTTGAAAATGAAATATATTGAATCATGTATCGAATATCTAAATACATTTTTTTTTCATAAAACATACACTGCAGTTGAGAAACAAGGTCGGTCAGACATTACTATTCTACAATCTAATTGATAAATATAGTGCATCTTTTAAGGAGGAATCCTTATTTTGAAAAGTATTTCAGTCATCACAACACAGACATTTTAGCACATATTTTTCACATATTTTTTTTTCCTCATTTTCTTACTGGCATTTTTGCTCTATATTAAAAAGTTTACCCCAATTAAATATATTATTTGTCGTTTTACTTTCTTGCTCACGGCTGTGATTCATGAAAAACCGTGTTTGGCTTAGTTCGGTCGTGATAAAGTGCAATTTATGATGTTTTCTCGTATAATATGATACTCATTTCTTTATTCTATCAGTCAAATAACTATCGGTTTTTATAATTAAACTGGAACATAAACGCTTTAAACATATTTGACATAATTATATATTGCTGTGATAAATGTATGCAGCCATAAAATATCCCCCGGGAAATGCTTATGTAATAGTATGTGTTCGTGAGGTGAGTAAGGAAACAAAGTACATACTTTTCTGTAAATAAGGTATGTCATGATAATAACAATAGTTAATTCTATTGTAATATGATGTATTTTTATTGGTATGTAATCAATTGCAAATTTACAGTCAAACTTGTATTAAGCGACCGCGCAAGGGAAACACCAAAAAACGGTCGCTTAATGAAACGGTCTCTTAAGACAAAGCATGACATAAAAGTCATAATTTACAAATGACATCTGTCTTATGCGTTGGGAATGTTTAACAACTTCATTTTTATATAAATGTTGAATAATTGGTACGCTCGATAATCTAAATGGATGCCAATGTAAAAATAACTTGCTGTTATTTATTGACAAAACAGTTTTGATCCATTACGTACATGTTTGACATTATTGCCAGAATTTTTTAACTTCTCCTTTGTTTTTCCTTGTCTCCAACATGAAAACCCTATTAGTGAAGATGTTTTCTGTTGTGCATTTTTCATTCGAAATATTAACAAACTATATCTACTTTAATTGCAGGTCAAGTTCAAGGTCAATTCAATGCAGTCTAAATGTCAACAAGCGAAGCGTATACACCACATCAGTAGGGGCGGAGCGTTGCATTGTTAAATCGATATTATTGGATAATACACGTCAAGCGTATACTTAACTTCATTTGCTTACGCTGGTATTTAATCAATTGCAAATTTATTTGTACTTATCTCGATATTTTGCCTTTATCCGTAGCCAAGAACATATAACACAATAAAAAACTGAATAACTTCAGTGTGAGAAATACTTTTTCCCAACAAAAGAAAACATAATAATTGTTTTCCATAACTTTATTTTGAACAATTTTGATATGGCTCTTAAAGAAGTTTATTAATCAATCAAGAGAAAAAATCTCTATATATTTGGAATATCAATTTGTCAGTCAAATATCCCACAGTATAAGTCATTTATATTGTTCTTCATTTCAACTTCTATATTCCATTATGTCGATTAAATATATAAACTGCTGGCTACATACTTAGTCCCTAACTATAGCTATTAATCTGAAACAATTTTGTTCTGTTTTTAGTAACAGTGACCCTAACCGTAACCCCATGGAGTCAAATAGCAGTCATAGACCTTTTTTCAAATAAGCTATGCACTTTATGGTCTTATCATGTCATATTCCTACAAATTAAATTATCAGCCTGGAACTTTTTTATTTTCTATTTCAGCAACACTGACATTGACCCATGATTGTTCTTTCCTCATAGTTTTTATTTTCTTTTCTCTTGTCCTTTGATCAAAACATTTGTAGTACAATGTTAAATGATCAGTTTTGAGACAAATGTGCATGCACAACCAAGTACCGAGTATAAGAGAAAGTGAAAATTGATTTAATAAGCTTAATGTAATTGATAAAATATTTCCCTTGGCCTTTGTATTTAGTCATTATATAAATGTAATATACCAAATTAACTCAAATACAACCGGATGTCATCCCTTCAGAAGTTCAACGAGCACTTGAAATCAAAGCATATACTCACTTATCACATTATTATATCATATGTGTATTTCTATAATTATAATAAAATTATGTACCTGTGTTAGTTTAAGAACCGCTTTCTTTGATGCCTCGTCGTTAATCAGACACTTTGGATCTTGAAGAACTACAATGAACACGTCCAAATAGGAACACACAGTTGTTTCGTCTATTTCAAGCTTTGAGCTATGTAACATTTTATTACGAATATCTCTCGCCTGAAAAAAAGTTGTATAATACATTCATGTAGAAGGGGAATCACATAATTCCTATGATAATATCGTGTTTTTGTGTGTTTTTGTTTTGATTTTTGTAATACATGTATCAACATAAAGAACATTATTTTTCTACTTATGGTAAAGGAATATTTGGTTTTAATAAGTACTACCTCTAATGTTATACTGAAGAACTGAAGAAAGTCTGCATTTCGAATTCATATTTCAATTGAATGTTTACATTAATTTTCTGAATAAACAACAAACTGATTTTGTTGATTACGGTTATTTTTTCTAAATAAAATGGCAATACAATTAGTCTATTCAATAATTAGACAAAATGTTTGATCAATCATTTATAAATTATTGGCGGTTTTCTGTACTTACCAAATGAAACGAACTAGTATTGTTATGAGGATTAATACTGGTCACAAAGTTTTGCATTGACTTGTTGTTTAAAATAATGCTTAAGAGACCAGCAGCATCAGTATCTTTAGCTGATGTCCCTGGATCTTTAGTTGTTTGGAAACATTTTGCATAACTCCACCCATAAGGATCCGAACACCACGTGCTTGGGTCAGTGTTTTTCCATAAGGGGTCTTCAAATACATGCTCCTGTATAATTGAGTCGTAGAATTTACTACAAATGCCACCAGGGCATTTCCTACGCCCGACAGGTCTGCTTCCAAAACAGTTGGTGGAACTCTTTTGGGTACATGTGCGTCTGCTACATGCCTTTGTAGTGTTGAAATGATCTGGAGACAGATTATGTGACGTACACTGGTTGCACTGCTGTGGTGATCCAGATGGTAGTGTCAAAACTATCTTTTGAAGGGTATTGTCACGACATTGCAGTACCTTTTCTCCAACAAATTCTTGAAGACCTTCCTGTAAGTATTCTAGTCCTTTTGAGCCTCGAACCCAATTCGTAAACAGATCTGAATCCAGTTCCTCACTTTCCATTATAGCATTTTCGAAACAGGTCAGTCTGAATGAATATAAATTAGTAAATGTGATAATACAATGTTTTTTTAATGTTATAAGATCGTCATTTTTATCATGCTAGTGTATTCAAACTGAAACTGAAACATTTATATTCATTAACTTTTATAATGATATTAATATATTATATGCCATGAGAAACAAAACCACATATGTCCAATCACTTCTTTCTATTTTTTTCAATTTGGTCATATTTGATTAAGAGGTAAAAAGGGGAGAGTTGGGTGTGAGATAAGTCTTTATCACGGCACAGCAAAGACACAGCATAGCCCCGCACAACTAATCACAGCATAGTGTAGTAAAGCATAACGTTGCATATCATTCTAACACAGTTGACGAAACATTAAATATTTTGCAGCATAAAATTGTAAATATACAATTATAGTCAAACAGTTAAAATGTAATGTGTTGTAAATTGTTATAAAGTACCATGTTTAACAGTTAGTAAGCTGAAAAATTTTGTTGGCAAGTACATTTGGTACACAAGATTATGGAGCTTTGCAAACAGAACTTATTTGTAACAATATATCAAAAGTATGGCAAAGCTGACAAAAATGATATAATAAAAATTTTACATGTATTTCAGACAAAGAAGATATTTGTAAACATTATTTCACCACGAAGAATTTCTACTAAGATGAAATAACTGTTGTTTGTCCTATGCATATCATAATTGAAATTATCTTCCTTTAAGTTATACGCCTGTGCATAATCATGTATAGTCTATTTTAAGGCATTTACTTTGAATGCATATGACAGTCAGGGGCGTAGCTAGGCCGAAATCGATATTACGCACTGTCAGGCAGGGGGTTAAGGGGGCCGCTTTAGGCCCCCTTGCAGGTCCAGGGCAGAGCCCTGGTAGGGGTCCAGGGGGCGAAGCCCCCGGAAGCGGACTGATTTTCACCATTTAGAGATGTAAAAATTATGCATTTTCATGCCCATTTGAGGTCCATAAAATTACAAATTGAAGTCAGAAGGAATTTAATATTGGCATTAATTTAACTTTTTATGTAATGATATGACTTAAATTTGTGTTAATATGTGACGTGATTTAGAGAACGTCTTAGATATAATTGATAGATCGTATAATAATATTTTAAGGTATTTGATAAACGTTATATAAGGTCATACATTGTATAAACAGACGCAAACAAATGACGTGTACGCTTTTACTAGCCAGCAAATAAAAGTGACAAAAAAGTGACAAACACAAATTTATCTACAACAACAACACAAATTTATCTACAACAACGTCAGCCTAGAGCAAGCACCTATGGATCTGCAAAAGTCCTAAGCCAGAGAGGTGACCAGTGCTCATCGTTGAGCGCTAGAAAGTCTTTAGCCTTTTCAAGCTGATAAAGGAACGTTCAGCACTGGCATTGCTTGAAGGAAAATGCAGATACTTGTTTACATTTGGAAGAAGCTCTGTCGGTATACATGTATCTTACAGCACAGATTCTATAGTGGATGGAGCCTGCAACAGTGATATTTCGCACCGTGTTATAGATTTACAGAAAATAATGTGTTCTCATCGTTTTTAGATCTTTTTTCTCAATTGAAATATCGTTACTAACTAAAATCTACATATGTAATTACTTTCTACGTAGCGATAATTATTATCTTAAATACTTTTGTCTGCTCAATGTTCGCGTAGCAGTCGGACTTTTGGTATCATCACTGTTAATGAAAACGGTCGTTCATGGCTGTCATTTACTTATACGGCATAAAGCAAGAAAACTGATTTCTTTTTGAGCTAATATGCTATATATCACACTGATAAGTGTGCTTTGCATTTGTGAAAATATTGCAAATTTCTCAGTATGATATCTAGCATACTCAATTATATATATTTACAGTAAATTTTCGTTATTTTTTTAAAATTTTTTTTCTAATTTATAAGAGAGGTGACATACATAATGCAATAACAATAAATCGCATAAAAAAATATTTTATTATTACAGATTCTTTGATATATACATGTATAGTCCTAGATCTCACATGAGTTGTCATTGATGTAAAATATTATGTAAAACGATTAAAGAATAAGTTACAAACCTTTGACGAGAATTTAAGAATTTTTTAAGTAATGCCAACTAAAGTCAGTTTCTTTTTTATTACACAACAAATCGCATTCAGATTTGTATAAATAAATACAGTTAAATAAAAGTTATATCGCCAGCACAATTTTCTTTTTCAAAGAGTTCAATGCAATTTAATAATGATCACACACGAATGCATCTTTCAGATATATTTGTGTGGGATTATATAATTGCCAATAAGTAACTGATAAAAGTAAAAAAATGCCTTTGAGACATAAAAATAAAATAATTCTGAGGCATACTGGGCCTTTGAGGTTATACCTTAGGAGGGTCACTGAAAAAGAAAACAACAATAACAAACACAAGAAAAACGTTTTTACTGTTATTTAGGTACATATTTTTCTTCTTGTGCATTTTTGGCGATTAATACAGTTAAAGGGATTTAGTATTTTGTATGGAAGTCAAAATACTACTTCGTTTACATTTTGCTACTTTTATGACAAATAATTTCACATTAAGCGCTACTTTCTTCACTTTCTTAAAAGCATTTTTACAAGCTCTGAAACCATTATTTAAATGTTTTAAAGCAGCACACCTCCAGATTCATGCTTATTTTCATGAAAATTTGAAAATGTATTTAACGGTTTAATATTGTAAAGTTACCAAAATAATGCAATTTAGACATTATCAATGCCACTTACAACCTATGTAAATTACTATGAAGAGGTCAAAATATGCAAAAATAGCCCTTACTGCGTTCGTAACGCAATAAAATTTAGTTATACATACTGAAAAATTCGTCATTAATAGCACATAACATGTAAAGTTTTACTAGAATTTTGAATCTTTACTGTATACCTTTCCTAAAATTTTAGTACACTTTTCTCAGGTTTGATTTTATCAAAATAGTTTTGCTCATTTGGAGGCGTGCAGCTTTAAAAGTTGATCTCGATCATGTTTCTCCTTTTTAAAGAAGTAATAATATATTCATTTCTGGGGCATAATTGCCCGTTTTCTCGACATAATAAAACGTAGTTATAACAAGCGACGACGTGTGATTTATCTTTCTTGCACCCCCAATGCAAACGTTTAAGCGAACACATTAAATTAATGAACAATGAAACTCTATAAAGTTTATCTGTTCCTGAGGACATTAGCTATTTGCTCGATGGGCGCTGCATCATTGGCCTCGTCGGCGATACAGCCAAAGAGCGGCGTTGCAGGTCTCCGCAATTGTTTTGCTGTTTATCTAACCACATACAGTAACTCGCTCTGTATGTCGGGCGAAGTGTATTTCGCGCGAGCATTATCGCCGTTAAAACCGTATTATGGGTTTATATAGTTCTTTAATACTCTTTACATTATATTATTATTGGAACTTATTAGATGTACCTAATATAAATGCTTCAAAGATCTATATTTATATTAGAATCAATGATATTATTAGAGCTAGATCTATAATTATAAATGTTGGAACCATGCCTCAAAACACTCCAGCACCACCCACGCCTATACCCTATATATTTCTCACCATTTTTAAAATATTTGAGTTTTCGTTTTCCTGGATCAATGTTACGCACGTGCGTAGGTGCGTATAGCTAGCTACGCCCCTGACAGTTATTAGATGTTTTGATATTTTTGCTTGACAAGTGCTTTTAACTTCAGCAGTGTAGACCTTGTAAACTTCCTAATTGTTTTTATTTACTATAAACATTATGAGTTAAGTTTTAATTAAATAATAATTGTTTTATAGTTACTATAATTTCAACTTTCATAGGACCTGATAATTCCTACTTATGTGTACCGTCGCATGTTAATTTCAATTATTTCACTATCGCTATTAATATAATAATGTGCAGCGACATCACGATTTCAACATAGTGGTCAAATGACGTAAATGTAGAAACGTGACGTCAAAGTTGATGTCACTTTTTAATCATTTTCTTATCAGAATTGTGCAGTTTTTAAACAGTACGTGCATCAGTTGTATATAAGCAAAAAAAAGAAAAAAAATTGCCACTGCACTATACATGTAGTAATACAAATTGTCACCGCTTGATGACCGTTTTCCGTATTTTAAAAAGACTCAATTTTACAGCGTAAATATTAAGTGGGTAACCTTGAACACCTGACAAAACACTTGTCGAATCATACCTTAAGTAGCAAGCAAGACATTTTTATTAAAAAATATGAATATTTAAATTTAATTTCATGTATTCAAACGACACTTGACATATTGTCCTTGCAACAGAAAACACTTTCATGCTTACTTACTTTAAATACTTCTATGACAATTACATGTACCATTTTGATTGTTGTTTATTTTCAAGTGTCATTTTATTTATTGATACGTTTTCAAAGTATTTTTCTGTATTGTAGCGGCTAAAACTATCTGTCTTAGCTGGAATCAAACATTTATTTGGCAAATCAAATTTAATCTTATATGGCGGCCAAAAAGAGCATTTTAAAAAAATAGGTTTTCAAATGATAGCAACTGAAGTAAACATGGATTGTTACTATTTTTCATACACAAATGTAATATCATAAAATACTGCAAACTACGACGCAGTAGTCTCCCTTCGCCTCGCCCCACAAAGCGTGGCCAATCAAATCACTGTGAGAAGTTTGAAAATACAGGTCAAGTTCGAATTCGGGTTTAGACCATTGCATTTCTACAGAGTTATATCCCCTTATATATTCAAGCTTGCACAACATTATGTTTTTAAATGATTTTCTGAAAGGAGTCAATTCATTAAAATTATTTTAGCAGTTTGTTGAAACATTATGAAATACATATCAAGATCAAATTAAAAAATAATATATACCAGCCTGTGATTTTATCGCTCAATAACATCACTGTTTGGAGGTCGGATGCGATGAATTATATCACGAGGGCATAGCCAGAGTGATAGAATGATGCGCATCCGAACGAGTGATCATTATATATCAAGCGATAAAATCACCAATTTGGATATATTATTTCGATTCTTACACGACATCAATACATAAATGCTGCCGTACCTGATATTAACCTAAAGCGCGCCTAATTTGTTTCCGTACTTTTTCAGCGCGTCACATGTTAGCGGTTACGTCACGTGTATAATGCTTACGTCACATGTCTAAATATACAACGTCAAACTGATTTTATTGCTTAATAACACACACTTTCGGTTCTTCTATGTTCAATGGGGGAAAATGCGGGTCTTCTTAGAATATGGGTTTACGCCACTAAATTTTTACACAAGGCCCATTTTGAACTTCAATTAAGTACAGAAATATGTTAATTTCACTTGATTACTCTTCATGTAGTCAATGGATTGAAATACAGGTTGAGTTTAAATTTGGGTTCAAACCACTTTATTTTAGTTTTTTTATTATCCTTTTCATCAAAATTTTGCAAATACTTGGTTTTTACATTAATCTTTTAAGAAGTCATTTGATTTAAAATAATTTTAAGAACACAACTGAAACAAATAAGATACAGGTTGAATTTTAATTTGTATTCAGATCGCTAAATTATTACCTAGATATTATAATCTGTTAAATATCAAAGGGATGGTTTCCAAATGATAACGTTTATGAGTCAAATGAGTGTACACTGATGTCATATCATTTAATACATGTTCAGTTCTAGGCACATACCACTAAATGTTTAGATAGTTTTGGTTTATTTTCAAACGTATTTACATGATTAATGATCTTTCTATATCCAATTATCAATAAAATGCCGCCTTAATTTGCTTTAAACAATAGCTCCTCTAACCAAACCTTGCAGGAATGACCCCTCGGTGGTCCCCTTTCAAAGTTTTTTTTTTTAAATGTGTCCGGTAGGTCAAGGGGACACCTGGACTTATGTAAGAACAAACACAGATTTAATCCCTATCAAAATAGTCCGCGTCTAAGGGGGTCATGATTATTATTAACCTGCATAGGAAAAATATATATTAAAGTGTTATTGTATTTAACTTCAATGCCAGGGCATGAACAATTGGATATGTAGCATTGCCTTGTGAATTTTACAAACAAATGTTAATCATGACACATGAGAAAACATTCGCCCCGCCAAAGGGGGTACTTGATTAATATAGACTTTTTCTGGTCCTTCGGGTCATGGATTCCAACACTATTAAGTGTTGAAAATTGGGTACATCTCAAGCCGGTGTAAGACGGCCTGGAAGATGTTGCACTTTTTTACATAATCCCTAATGTACATACTAAATCAAACCGACCGTGCAATTTTCATGTAAAGCTGTTGTGATTAATGCTTCCGAGGGGTCACACTTTATCCAGATTTTTGTATAGGACTTGTGTTTGCTGTCACTAATTCCAATACTAATTTACCTATAAAAATTAAACTTCAGATGTGTACACACCTTGATGTGTTCTACCTTCCACGCACATTTTCAGGTCAAGGTCATTGGGACCTATATATCACAAACATTCAACGGGCAGTAAAGTTAAAGTGCATATCGAGGGTTGACTGCTAAACTTCAATATCTTATATGAAGTAAAGAAGGACTTTTTGACAATTTTGAGATCAACCCTCGATATACATGGGGACTTCATTCTTTCTACGGGGATACATATTGATATACCTGGTCATCAGGTGACCGCCTTGAGGCCAATTGCCACCTTCTTATGAATGGAATTCCTCTTTGCTAATTCAATCATTATCCAGTTTGTTGTTAAGCTGAGGAAGTTGTCAATTTAACATTTAAACACTAGGCAGGACATTGAAATGACAAGGCGAGTCGCTTCTAGCTTTTTAAAAAGTTAACCTTGTATGTATACAAATTGGAATAAACACTTTAAATGTAGATATAACAAGGAAGAAGTCACATCACATTGATACCCATTGTTTTATATAATGGACACTTTCCAACAGGAGTATACTATTGAGAGACAATTGTTTAGTGAAGTGGGTGAGTACGTAAGACGCTTGAAATTGTCGAAATCACTTCCTGCTTTACATTGTATATGAAATTAAGGGGAAAACAAATTTTTCTTGAAATAACATCATAAATCATAATGTAAGTAGCATGGCTCAAGATCCATACTTATTCTCATAACAATTAGGAAAATATATTTTGAAGTAAAATATTATGTTCAAAGTGTACAAAGGAAGTAAATAACACTTTGCATACGACACTTAAATTCCAGCGGCATATGGTCACCAAGTAAACAATGTGTGTGCCCTAAACGAGAAAACAATGGGTGGAACTAAATAAAATGGAATTTTGAAAGGAGGTCAAAGGTTATGAAGTCTGCATATCACAGATAAGACGTCAAACGACAAATTTAAAAAGCAATCAACATATTCTAAGGGTGATTATACAGTATTCGAGTAGGAATACTGAAACCAACCAAATGGAAATAGGCCAAATACAAGAAACTAAAAACACATTCTAAAATGTATAGACAACAATAAGGTCGTCCTGAACGATCTGCAAGGATTGTAAATATAA
>NW_026862541.1:0-26307 GCF_026571515.1 Ruditapes philippinarum
AGCCCGGGATGTGCGGGTTTGAGCCCTTTCAGGTAAGTAAGGTGACCAGAATGCTTGTGATAAGATTTCAGTGGCAAAGAAATTTCAGGAAATATATAAACTTTGACAGGAATATTTTCTTCTGGTATTTCTAAATATACGGTATTTTAATTTTCGGACAAAGTGTACTCTTACGTATAATTGACTCTGGGAACCTTCATCAAATAGGATGTTGGCAGAAATGGAGGTACTTTTTAAGGTTACCATGGAGACTGCTGTCTTTAATAACACGGGACCTTGTGTGGGTTCCCAGACATTAACACAAAGCCTTCTTTCCTTCTGTATATTCATTCTTTGGTCACGGCTTTTAATTTTTACCACAATGCTTTCCTTTACAAAACACACATCTCTGTCGTTATGGTCGTAAATTGCCGCGATATGTATGTATCTTTTTCTTTCCAGTTTCCTGGAATCAGATTTTGTAAAAAAAGTTGCTGTAGGAAAGAAGTCTTGAGGGATATTCAGCAAATTTCCAGCGTCTAAAATATTGATTTAATTCATTATACATTGCATCAATTGACGCAAAGACCTCTACTGTATCCCGTGCGCACGTGCAATTTTTGTTCTGACCTCTGGTGGTAGTTTTGAAGAATACTGGGGGTAAGTAGTGAACCAAAGGTATTCTCATTCTGATTCACTGAAGCTAATACCCTGATATATGTCTCTGGCGTATCATAGAACCGTCCTAGACTTTTTACAGTGTATATGGGAGCTGGAACTTCAAGCAATGCTTTCATGTAAGTTTGAATACTTATGTCTTTTTTACAATATCTCCCATGTAATAATAAAATAGCCTGTTCATAATTGACAGTCGTTAAGGCAAATCCAGGTATTGTTTGCATAGCCTCATTTTTAAGACACGACTTCAAGTAATTTCTCTACTTCGCTAAGTGAAAGATTCGTGTGTATGGCAGAATGTATCCCAGAATGAACACCAGTCACGGACAGTTCCATCGAACTTCGGCAAATCTAACTTCGGTAATTTGTGATATACTGAGCTTTGAGATAGAGAAGGTAACAAATGCATCTGGGAAGAATTATCGCTAATACCAGGCGCAGAAATCTTCGCTGTTTCGCTGGATACGGACGCTTGAAATGACTGAGCATTATGGTTTAGCGCTTGGGAATTTTAGTTTAAATTTTAAATAAATACCTTTCTAAAATCATGTATCTTCTGTATCTTGGTCTTAAACATGTATATATACTCATCATGCTCACGAATTTCTGTTTCTATTTTTTCTTCTTCTTCGTCTTGAAAATAATCAAGGATCTTTTCGTGTATCTCCGTGATCGTCTGCTGTTTCTGTTTGAGGGAATCAATGATCGTCAAAAGTTCTTCGTAATCGGCTGCCTCACGCTGAATTGCATCAAATTTGTTCAGGATTCGTGTTACTGCGCCTTTGTGACCCTTCTGTGTTGATCGTAATTTTGTTGCCATAGTGTTATCCAGTTCGCGGGTCCAAATTATGTGTAAACACTAAATAACAAAAGATTGCTCTGGTTTTTCAAAAACGTTGTTTAATTTCTGACCACCGGACATTCATATAATGACGTCAATACAATAACATATGAAAAGGCGCGTAACGCTTATGTGATGCTAATATTGGCGCAATAACTAAGTACATGCATAATTTATGTACGTAACAGTTCCCAAGTATAATAATGCGTGTGCCCTAAACGAGAAAATTTTGGGATGAACTAAACAAAATGTAATCTGAAAGGGTATCATATCTAACGATGTCTGCATATCACAGATGAGACATCAAAATATGCATTTAAAAAACAGGAACCATATCCTAAGGGTGATTATTCATATTCAGATAGGAATACCGGAACCACCCAAGTTGTAAAAGATCAAATCGAAGGAATTTACATCTACATACAAAGATAATGTAGTGCTAAACGATCTTCAAGGATCGAAAATATGACAGCTTTGATAATATGTACGGGCCACTTTTTAAAACCTCCACTCCACAAGGCACAAATACACTACACTGATGTGGAGAGAGAGAGAGAGAGAGAGAGAGAGAGAGAGAGAGAGAGAGAGAGAGAGAGAGAGAGAGAGACAGAGAGAGAGAGAGAGAGAGAGAGAGAGAGAGAGAGAGACAGAGAGAGAGAGAGAGAGAGAGAGAGAGAGAGAGAGAGAGAGAGAGAGAGAGAGAGAGAGAGACAGAGAGAGAGAGAGAGAGAGAGAGAGAGAGAGAGAGAGAGAGAGAGAGAGAGAGAGACAGAGAGAGAGACAGAGAGAGAGAGAGACAGAGAGAGAGAGAGAGAGAGAGAGAGACAGAGAGAGAGAGAGAGAGAGAGAGAGAGAGAGAGAGACAGAGAGAGAGAGAGAGAGAGAGAGAGAGAGAGAGAGAGAGAGAGACAGAGACAGAGACAGAGACAGAGACAGAGAGACAGAGACAGAGAGATAGACAGAGAGAGACAGAGAGAGACAGAGAGAGACAGAGAGAGACAGAAAGACAGAGAGAGAGGGAGAGAGAGGAAGGGGAGAGAGGGAAAGAGAGAGACTTACTTATACAGACCTTTTCCATTTCTTTGCCAAATATGAATTATATCTTCAATTAATGTACAAGATATGCTTGTTTGGCTGGTAAAATATGGAAAACAAGATCAGCATAAAAAGCAGATTTCAATGAGCGCAACCCCAAACTAAATTGAGAACGTTTTCTTGTTTGCAAATATTTTTCTTGATATGTTTGCAAAATAAAAATTTGAAAAGATCTGTAATACATATAATTAATAATCAATTTCATTTTTAATACTATCATTGTGTGAGCAAATTATTTCAAAACATCCGTATAGGATACCATAACTATCGAGTGTTAAGAATTGAGTACCGCTCTTGAGTACCGCTCTAACCGGTGCTAGAAGGCAAAAGGGAATTTGCATTTTTCATGTAATTTTGTTGTTTCCAATCTTCCGAGGAATTTTTTTTTTATATTTCACATCATCAGGTGTCAAGTGCCGTGTGACAGGTATAAAATGTTGCCACGTACTTCGCTTCAGTGTTATTATATTTTTCTTGTTCTTCTGTATCATTGATGCCAGACTATTAAGAGTTGATAATTGACTGTTTCTATATTCTTATATGTCCTTCGCTTAAATGAAATAGTGTAACAAGTCCATGTTTAGGGGTCTTTTCGCGTTCTGTTTTTATTCCTGTCTCATTTTTTTTCTTTGGAGAAATTTATTTTATTTCCGTTGCAATTGTGCTTGAAGTGAATGCACTTTTGCACACGTTCAATTACAGAGCGGTTTTAATTTAAGTATATAATGTTAAAGACCAGTACTCTGTCTCTTCAAATCAATTTATTAATTTGATATTTGACAAAAAGCTTATTGCAGTTTGCAGCAACATGTTATCACACTATTCAAGGATGCAGTCGGAACTATACGAATTTTATTCAAAATAACTTTAAAATTGAGTTTGCTCAATACTATCAAATATAACCAAATCAAAATACCAAGGTATCCAGATTTTACTTAATACAAGTTTTAATGTATGAATAATTATTCATTTTATTTGTATATTAAAGTGTAATCATTATCAAATTTGCATAACTCATCTAATCCTAACATACACAGACTATTTGTTTACGTGTTCTTTTTTCAATCAATCTATAGTAATTGCTTAATGTAAAAATATTTGTGTTATATTAAGACAAATATAACTGACAATTTGTGAGAATAGCTAACAAATCTTACTTAAATCGAAAATACGGTCATATGATAATCTCAGAGCAGTATTTAGGTAAAATTTGAGAAAAAACGAACGATCAATGCTAGCTCAGTTAAGATGTGGTATTCTAGATTGTACGATTGGAACAAGTTAATTCATGTAAGTTTCATTTTTAAACTGTCTCATACGGTGTTCCGTTTGGAAAATCGTGATTTTTTTTTATTTCGTAATGATTTGCGATGCACGATGAAACGATGGTGCAAAAAGCGCAATTATACACACACAATGGAATCATGATAAAAACACGACGAACTGATGGTCTAACTCTGATGTTTTAATCACGATGAAACGATAAGAAAGCCGTGATGGTGCGAACATAAACACGCATATTTTTATTTGCAGTTTCACATTGCCATATCTCAAACAGCATTCTTTACATATTTTGAGTTAAGTTATTTATCTTGTTATTCATTTCATTTTTTTATTCAATCCGATACACTTATGGTGAAGAAATAGTACGCTTAATATATTCATCCAAGACAATGTTAACATTAGCTGAATAAGATGCTTGCTTTAACTAGAGAAATTAGAAAAAGGAAATTTAGATTTCAACTAGACCGATTGTAACAAAACTCTATAACAACATTTCTTTTTATTTATGTTTAATAGATAAAAACACTTCTCTTTCATTTTTTACAATACAAAATCAAAAAAAGAATTTTACGAAAAGAATTTTGCTATAATGGATACCTGTATTATTCTGTCTTAATTGTACTATCTAGAATTGAGATTTGAAATAAGCATGAGTGTTTATAGGAGATTAATCATCGTATTAAAGCACATATTTCTAATCGTCAAACAAAGTGTTTTTATATCCAAATAATTTAAAATCATATTCATAAATTGAAAGTATGTCTTTAAGTAAATTTTTCGGTATATTCCTATAACCCTTTTGCATCTTTGTTTTTTGCCAATATATCTTTCCCCAAATATATTTGGGTCTTTATTGTCCTCAAGACAAGTTTTGAAAAATTTTTGTGGTTTATCATAAAATTTGTTTTTAACAAAAGGTTTCAAAAACTTTTTGTCTTAATAAAACCCATTGAATTAAAAAACTAACCACATTTCCTAAAACTTTTTTGTCAAAACATGGGCCCCAATTTTTTTTCTAAAAAATTTTTTTAATTTAGTGGTTTTTTCAACCAAACCCTTTTATTTCCGATTATTTGTTTTAGAAATTTAAAAATTTAAAATTTTGTCAATTATAGTCGCTCCGGGCAAATGACTTTTTACCGAGACATAAAATTGCCATGAAGGGGCTCACACACAGCAACTTTCCATGGATATTCATCTTTGACATAGTCAAACAATAATTTAAGAAACGAAAATTTTTACATTCACACATTTTTTTTCATAGCTTGTCGCATTTGGTCTTAGTCTCCGCAGGACACTCACAGCGTCTGTTTTTCCAAAAATCTGGAAGAAGAAACTTGTCAATATACGCTGACCATAATCTTGAAAATGGATCACGCGCAAACATAAACGATTTTCCTTTTGACATCAACATCCTAGTAATAGGATTTTGTACACTCCATGTTTGAAGATTGTTGAATTTACTTTCATGGACATAGTGTCTATCGATGTCAGAGGGTTGTTTGATATTCATGTTTTCAGGGTAGTCTTTCCCTATATAAATCATAATACGTTTCCAGAATGTATTCCCGGCTTTTGGTACAATGCAAAAATAGATATGCTTTTTTTCGTAGGCAAAAACTGTTCCACTCTGCCGAAACTTTTGCCAATATCTGTCATTCATATAATATAAACATTTTTCGCGTATCAATGTTAATCGTTTTTTCATGGTCTTATCCTGTTTCTGAAATATTAGACTTATTTTTGTTTTGATTAAATCATTATCTGACAAGTTTGCTGATGATATGTGCTGCCTGACGAATGTGTTTGAATTTGTGTCCTCAATCCAATGATTTGATAATATGCCTGTCTCCTTCAGTAAAGCTGAAACATTTTCCTAAATGAAAAAGGAAACTTGAAAAAAGGTATTTAAGATTGTTTGAGCAATTTTTTTATGTATATCATTGGCCTTATTAAATTCAAATGATACTTAAAAAAGCTGCATTCCCTCTTTCTCTTTGCTGTTACGCATACTAAAATAAATATTTTTAAAAGGGCTTGGGAATTTAAAAAAAACCTAGTTTTGCTTTAAAATTTTGAAATGTTTATTTGGCAAAAAATACCCCCCAATTGAGAACACGTTTGTTTATACATTTTGAAAAAATAAAAAAATGCTTTCCCCTTTTTGATTAACTTTTTTTCTGGAATTTTTTTTTCCGAACGTTTAAAATTTTTAAAATACTTACCCGACTTTGCGTTAAGGGAGTGATGAGAAATTAACTTTATATTAAGCTTACCTCTTTTTAGAACTATTTAAAATTTAAAAATCAATATAAAAAAAGAAACCTTTTAATCACTTTAAAAGACAAAAGCCAAAAAAAAGTAAGAATTTCTTAAAACGCACAAAATTTGACACTAAATATCATCTTTCTTTTTTGCGAAAGGCAAGTGTACTTACAAAAAATTTGAATTCACAAAGCCTATCATTACACATGCATGATAGGATTTTATCAAGTCTGATTTTGTAGCCCTTCCTTTCTAAACTGTTTGAGTCAGATTTGTCAATTTGTCAAAACCATAGTAAAAGTCTCTGTAAAGGTTATTTAGCTATGAGAAATATGATAAACAAGATCGACAAGGAAATGCGCGTAAAGGATCTCCAATTGCTCCTCTACTAACGCCTCAAAATATCACTTTCATCCTTTTTTACTAATGAGGCACACAGTTTCGGTCGTAAAATAGCATTGCCCCGTGATTGATAACAACAATGTTAGCATTATGGTTAAATGAACATAAATAATTTAATAAATTTAAATATCGTCGTAAGCAAGCGAAATGTTTGCTCTTATTCTCGGGGAGAAATTGTCCACAATCTAATAGAGAAAATAAAAATCTCTAAAGAGAGCCCAACACGGCAAAATTGAAAATGTTGCAGGCTCAGTTTGATTGAGCCTGTTCATGGACGGAAATGTCAAGTGCAAATACCGGCCACGCCCCCTAGCACCGGCTTATACAGAATTCAACATTTAATATGAACTTGTACATTTTTGAATTATGAAACATCTGCAGACGTGTTTATATGGCAGTTATCATAGAACATTCAATGTGACACGTAAGTGTCATTCCATGAAAAGCGGCATATGGTCCCCATGTAAAATCATGCGTGTGCCCTTAACGAGAAAAAAAATTAGCGGAACTAAATAAAATGGAATTTTGAAAGGAGATCAGAGGTTATGAAGCCTGTATATCACAGATAAGACACCAAAAGACAAATTCAAAAAGTAGGCCACATAAATTAAGGGTGATTCAACAGTATTCAAGTGAGGAATACTGGACCCACCCAACAAGAAAATAACCGAATAGAAAGAACTGAATTACCACAAGCACAACTATAAAGTCGCGAACGATCTTTAAAAACATTTTCGAAAAAGGAGAACGTTTATGGCAGTAGCAACGTTTTGCTTGTGACTGCAATCTCCGAAATTCTAACGTTTCCAGTTATTGCATGCTCATTTTTGTAGTTATCGATTTAAATTTTGCGTCACTAAATGTTCCATACATAATTAAATTTTTTTTTTGAGGGTTAAAAAATAAACAATTTTTTTTTTATTTATATACTAAGCGTTACTTAAAAATTTCCCGTGTTGGGGAAAATTTTCACAAAAATGCAACAAATAATGATATTTTTTTAAAAAAAAAATCAAGGAGGTTGTGAGGGGAAAATTATTCTGTCATGCTAATGTTTCTATAGAAATGGTTAAATTAACTGCCACTCAAATTTTCTCACGTTTGTACATTTCATTTACGTTCGAGACTATAGATAAATTACCTATAGATAAATCCCTAAAGATTTGCTTCGGTTCTTAAATACGTTTGAATTCCGATGCATTTGTTTTATGATTAACTGGACTGTGATCAAACACTGATATACTATTATTACATCACATTATAATGAAAACAATGCATCAAATATAACCACACATACATGTGTATTATGATAGCGTGTTTTTGTACAGAAAAAAAGAGGTAAAGCAATGTATTATAAATGTAATACAAGAAAATACATCATACGCATCCGAATTACTCAAAAAGAAAATATTGAACCGAATCAAGGAAATATTGAAGGCTGATGCGTTTGATTAAATTTCACGTCCACCAGCTTACAAATACTTGTACTTGTGAAGCATTTTAATATACCTTAATGTGTCTGTAAGACTATATCTTTTCTCGTCTTAGATGAACAAAATCTGATTTTGTTTAAATCTGATCATTTGTAGGCTCAATGGATTCATTAAGTGTACATATTTGCCGCTTTGTGCCGAAAACTCAATTTGTTCCATCTAAATAAATGACAGTCTTCCGCTAAAGGACATGTCTTTTTGGAAATAAGCAAGTTTGTGTCCTTCTATAAAAAGCAATTTACAAGTTTGTTGCAATATTATCATTTTGATTATCATCCATTTCCTCCATGTATCCACTACTTGAGTCTTACATTTAAGACTCAAATTTCCACTCATTTGCCTCCACATACTTTGATTGATATTATGATTAGGGCTGCCATGCTTTGGTGCTCTTTATTTAGATATTGTGGGTAATTTTGAGCAAAATGCTCTTTAATACTGCGCTTCATATCGCTGTTGCGCTTAAAAAGGGAAAACAATGTGTAGTCATGCGCGACCTTGCAGAAGTTTTAATTGTCATTTCGTTACAAAATCTTATTTATTAATTGATTATAAGTTTACTTATCGGTCCAAAACTTATTGACTACTTATGGCATAAGGAGATAACAATTCATCGAATGGGCTATGATGGATGGTACTTATATTGCGTATGTGGTCAGCTTCAACCTCAAGTAATCACACATTTCCTCAATAAACATGTTCGTATATGCATACCTCAAGACTCCAGGACGTGTAAACTTTGCTATTCGTCTCTTTTCTCCTTTGAGTCTTCATTTCCTTTTTAAGAAGCATGCCTTCATTCGTCGTAGTTAATGTGGCATTTTGGTCGAGGAAACTCATATTAATAAGACGTTTGTAATGTTTCACCACTGATGATAATTATTGCTCCTCTTGCGTTTCAAGAACCGTCCATAAACATGCTTAATTAAACAGAGTCTGCAACATTTCCAGTTTTGCCGTGTTGGGCTGTCAGAAGGGATTCCGTTATTCTCTATTTCATGAACTTGGAAAGGGCTTGCTTTGACAGCGAAACTAATGTACTCTTTGAACTTTTGGATAGCCTGTGTTTTTGGATATCCTGTGCCGCTTGAATTGCTAAAAAATTGATAGAACAGAGCATTCAAATTTGCTCTGCTCCTTTAAATGTTCTGCAATACTGATATTGCTGGGCTTAATTTGCTTTGCCACTAAGACTTGCTTTGCTGCGTTGTTACTCTTTAAGACAATAAACAAAAATATATTTAAGGGAAATAAGATTCACGATGCTCTATTTATGGACAGCATGTCTTTTTCTTTAAATATAAACACTTATCCAAACCCTTTATAATTTACATGAAGTAACAAAATAAATGTCTTCGTAATTAAATGAAAGATATTTGTATTCTTTTCACATTAATTTTGACACACATTATTCTGTAAAATATTAATTTAGATAATTTTATATACTTACCCAGCCACAATGTATCACAAAAAGCATTGTTTATTGTTCTATTCATGTTGTTCTTTTCATATTTCAATTTGTCGTTAATATTTTTTTTGGAAAAGAAATGGTATTTGTATTGTCGTAAAGTCCGTTTACTGTTATATTTTTTTATTATAACATTATCGATTAATTGTTAAAGCTATAGCATTTAGCACTTATTATGTATGAATAAATACATTATAAAACGAAGAGAGGTTCGCAATGTATGCATATAATATGAGTTTACTTTTATGCAATACACGTGTTGCACAATTTTCCGCCAATGTATCACAATGTCATGAAGGAGATAAAGCTGTACATACTGCCTATCAAACATTATCTAGGAGCAATAACAGTAATTTATACAATATGGAATATCTTGTCATCTCTCATACATCTATTACTGAATGACCTGTGATTAATGTAAGGCGATATAATTCGCTACAAACTATATGCTTTATTCTAGGGAATATTTTACTTAAGTTTATCTTTGATCTTTAGGTCTGTATAAGTTGTATTCTTTGTTAGTTTGGTTGTCTCAATTTAACTTCATATATCAGTAAGGGAAAATACTTACAATACTGCCCCTGAATAACGATGACCGAGAAACATCACCTTTTGGGAAAACAGAATCTGCAAACAAGTAGTAATAACAAAATTGGAAAAAAAACGTAATTGCAAAATCATCAATGAAATTAATTAGAATTTATTTGTTCAAACCTATAAAAACATTTTTTAATTTAAGAAAATGGAATGAATTTCGATCATTATATGTTTTTATTTGAATGATTAATGTAATTACGTAAATGTAATCTTCTATCCATGCAATGCATCTTATTTGCTAACATTTTATAGTTTTGTAAACTGTCAGAAAAACGGCTAGTTTTGCTACACAAAAATTGTTATTTGTGAATAAATATAGAATGAGAAGATAATATTAAGGCTAATACGATGTGATATAAACAAAAGTAATTCGTAATATTTAAAAGAAAAAATACGACAGAGTGAAACCTTACCATCATTTTTAATTATATATATCATATATGCAATAATAAGCATTTGAATTACAACACACACATATGTTTTTATTCCTTTAAACATTTCACGATATTTTAAACCTAAAGCACATGTAAATGAAGGAGGACAATACGTTTGATCTATACAGTAATTACACTCCAACAAAAGATATTATTTCCTGTAATTTGTATCAAATTAGTTTGTACCAGTAAGAATTTTCGTATTGATATTTTCTCTTGATGTGTTATATTTCCTTTTGTTGCTCAATCAACCAAAGATTCTGTCAAGTTAAGGGAACCATATGTTGCCAATAAATCCCAGGCGAAAGGTAGTTATGAAAGTATTTTGTCCTGATTTTTATCCGATTAATAACTCAAAAAGTATTAGAGAAAATAGAGAGAAATAGAATCCCTGAAGAAAGTCCAAAACAGCAAAACTGAAAATATTGCAGGCTCGGTTTAATTGAGTTTTTTAATGGACAAAGCTAGAAAGTGCAAGCTACTGCCCATGTCCCCTTGCACTGGCTGAAGCAGTATTCAACATTTAAACATGTTAAACAATAAATGGTAAAATTTTGAATTTAGAAGCATCCGCAGATAAGTTCATATGACGATGATAATGGGACCTTCAATGTGACATGCTGGTTCCATTCCATGAAAAGCGGTGTATGGTCCCCAAGTAATAAAATTTGTCAGCTCAAAACGAGAAAACAATGGGCGGAATTAAACACAATGGATTTGAAAAAAAATCGGCTGAAAAATGTATTTTTAGTTAGACTTTCAAAGTTTGTTTTCCCGTTCTTTTCTTATTTGAACGGATTGACAGTAGTATATAAGTGTCACAGGTCATTTTGTATTTTGCTATTATGTCTCTCCTCACTTTGGTCGGGGACACATATACTATATAAATGGTTTAATTTGCGACGTTGAAGTATTTGCAAGTATTGGATCACTCAAATATTATTTAATTTAAGGCTTTTTAGCATTCTGCTATGATTTGAAAACACGTTTTTATACTGCGTCTTACATTAATAATAAGTTTGATTTTTCAAGTAATGAGATTAATTTTCCTCATTGCTTGTTTATTTAAAGGTTTGGTCTTTACAAATCACAAATGTTTTAATGAAACAATTAACGTGTTAATACAACAATATTTACAATAGGTTATTCATACAATGTATATTTCAAACAATTTTATAAATGATAATGGTATCAAACAACTGAATAGAACGATTACAATTACGGCAAATCCTTAACATGTACCTGCTTAATTAATGATATCACAAAACAGTATTAAAGTTTTTTTTAAATTTTTAAATGTATTTTCGCAAATATTTCCGCACGCTAAAAGTCCACTTTTTGACGTTCGCAAATTTTCTGTGAAGCATAAATACCCATATACAAATACTAATCATCCCATGACTCTTTTATACTACTCTGATGAGGATTAAACATTTGCTTTTATTAGTTTACGCAATTAATCATAGATCTTACATGATTATCAGTCATAGATCCCACCCTTACACATCCCTTCAACTTTTTATCTATTAAGTTATATTCCTTAATGTACATTTCTAGAGGTGTTGAATATTTTTACTTGTATTTCTTATGGTGAAAATACCATGAATACCCTTAATGACTATTCTTTATGAGTTTTAAACATAATGGTATGTAATAGTTACTACTTCTTGTTTGAAATATAGAAACTAGTAAAAGTGGTGTATTCAACTCTTTAGATATCTTAAACACTTGGTGTTTCATTTTTCTAGATGTGTTATATTTTTTCTATCCAAAATAAACAAATTAATTAAATACATTATCAAGATACATGTATGAGATATTTACATGTTTTAAAATGTCTAAATACCATGTTGATTTACATTAGATACATTCATTAGATGATTCACATCTTTAAATTTTATTTACCTTAGGTGTTTCTATACAATGTTAATAACCAAATACTTTGCATTTACCGATTACTTCAAGAGCATTGTGAAACTGTTACAGATTCAAATTGCTATTAAACTATAAAAGGCTTAAATATTGTTCAAACTATGCACAACTGGATCCGGTTGTTCAAAACATTGGTTAGTGTTAACCAGTGGTTAAATTCATTATCCGCTGGTTAAATTTTGTCTGTTAGATAAATTCTGTTGCTCAAAACTTATCCAACGGATAAAATTTGTTATCCAGTGGTTAACTTTAACCAGTCCTATGACCACCGGATAATGCCCTTAACAAGTGGTTAGTTATCATCAGTAAAACAGTAAAAATTATTAAAACTTGTTTTAAACCAGATTTTTCTTACAAATATATGTTTAATTTTTCTTTACTAGATCATTTCATATGAAATGCATAGGATTAAATTGATACATTTCTGAAAAATTGCTTTTAGCACGCTTTTTCAATCAAAATTTGTTGTTGTTGTAGTTCAGAAAATTCAGTTAAACAGTCATAACTTTCTTATTTTTTAATAAAACATACAAGTGTCAGTACTCATTTTCTAAGTTAGAACATAACCCATCTAATGGAAGTAATTTCAATTCAAAATTTCAAAAAAAGTTGTTTTTGAATGTTTTCTTATGTGTGTCTAAGGGAAAAATAGATCTATCAATACTTTAAGGTCTCTGATATACTTTATGTTTAATTCCAAAAACCTAGAAAGCACAAAACATGCAAAATTATTTCTTTGAGAACTTTTTGATTCTAAAAAATTATTATCATAAAAAAATCGGCCATTTTGTTTCTAGAATCACTAACCAACCCTGTTGCATTGTGGTACTTAACCCGTGGATAAATATGCTATACACTGGTTAGGTAGCCATAATACTATTCAACTGTCGAACAATTAAATTTTATCCACTGAATAGCTGGCCGCTGGTTAAGGATTTAACCAGTGGATAAACTATCCAATGGTTAATTTTAACCAATGTTTTGAACAACCCGGTCCTGTTGACTGAACAATAGCCTTTGTAACGGCATACTAAATATTAAATTTCCTGTTACCATTGTAACGAGGGGATATCTCAAACGTGCCAAAAAGTCACTATTTTGGGTTAATTTGTCCATCAAACCAAATTTCTGCAAGTGCTTTTCAGCGTAGGTCAACGTATGGGGCCATTTTAGCCCTCCAAATTAAACCCGCCTCTGACACCCCGTTGATGTATCTATTTGATAAGGGATAATGCCTAAAACCATTTCTCAAACGATAACACATGTTTTGGGTTTAAATATGGCATTTTTTTCAATATGTGAGGCTTCAAAAGGGGTTGAAAAGGCGTGAAAAGACGTTTAAATGAAGTTTTGGGATAACAAACATTGTTCGATATATATAGCAATAATTCGCATTACATTTATGTCCAAATGTTATTCTGGTCTGGGTGTAGGTATAAAGTATGACTCTGTTTGCTGTCGGTGGATGGCTTTTCGGAAAATTCGCGCTGCCTGTGATTCATACTTGGGTTTGTGTGCACTAAAATACCTGATGGCCAGGTGTAAAATACAACATACAATATCATTACAGAGTGTTTTATTTGGTAATTAGTGTCTTTCTTTCATAAAAATGTTACTTGATGGTAAAAGTCGCTATGACTCATTGTATAAAATATTAAATGTCTTAGGTAAGGGAGTGACGTAAGTGACGTTCTTAGATCTTAAAAAAACAAAAGATTCAGGACAAAATGGAATTGATAACAGAATCCTACGAGAAACTGTATCTGTTCTTCTCCCTTTCTTCTCTATGTAATCAATATCTTTAATGCAGAATGGTACCCTTAATGTGGAAAGATGCAAATTTATGTGCAATCGTTAAGAAATGTGATCCCTTATTACCGAACAATTATCGACCACTATCTTATACTTTGTTGTATAAAAAGGTTCTTGAGCGTATTTTATTTATGTATGTTTTAACTTTTTAGGTTACAACAAATTTCTTTTTCCGTACAATCTGGATTTTCACCAGGAAATTAAACAGTCCATCAGCTTATTCATTTACATAATACCTTTTGTAAGGTGACGCTCTCGACGACGGATCAGAAGAACAATATCTGTTATAAAAGTAAAGTTTTCGGCAAACTATTGCATAATAGTCTTCTCTATAAATTGAAAGTGAAAGTGGTTCTCTGATTATCTTTCTTACAGACGTTAATGTGTCAATTTTTCCAGGCCCTCAGTCTAATTGGTCACTTGTAAATGCAGGAGTTCCTCAAGGATCTATTCTTGGGCCTCTATTGTCTAAGTATAATGTATTGATATTGTTGACGATTTAAGCTCAAGCATACATCTCTTTGCCGATGCTACTATATAGTTTGCTCATTGTTGACTATTTAATAACTGCCGCGGCAACTCTTCAATTTGATATCTACAAAATTTCAAGTTGGGCTTATAAATAACTTATAATGTTCAACCATTCTACATCGGAATCTATGATCATGTCACGCAAAACAACTATGTCTTATCATCCGCCACTTCTGATGCATGAACAGTCTATATCCTCAGTAAATAGTGATAAACATCTTGGTCTTTTCTTTTCGGATGACTGCGCTTGACATGTCCGTATTAATTATATCAAAGATATGGCTTGTAAAAGAATTCATATCATGAGAAAACTTAAATAAGCACTAAACAGAAGATCACTAGAAGTTATATATCTTTCATTCATAAGACCTCCAAATGAAAACGCAGATGTAGAATGGTTTAACTGTACACAATATGAAAAAAACTTTAGCTTGATTAAACACGAAGCCGCCCGTAACATTTCAGGGGCCACTTAACTTGTATCTCTTCGTCTCTTTTAAAGATACGTACTTTGAGAATCCTCCGAAAACCTATTCTGTTTTAAAAAATGAGAACTGGTCTCACACAAGATTATTTATCGTATTAAGTCCCACCATCAGTTTAAGAAACGTCCAAATTCAGTTTAGAAATGCTTCTGATATTCAAACAGTACACACAAGATCTTCTCTTAACTATAAGGCCTAATTTACTTTGAGAGATTGGAACTCACTCTCAAAAGAAGCACAAAACTCAATATATGTGTCCTCCTTTAAAACGCAACTAAAAATTATTTTTAAAATTACTCTAAATATTACTATCTAGATGACGGAAAATTGCAAGTTATGTACACACGGCTCCAAATAGCTCTCTTCACCATCACTTATTAAGGAAAATATGTCACCCTGACTAAATTGTGAATGTGGACTCCTGGAAAGTAGCCATCGTTACGTCTTTTTAATGCTATGGTAGGGTGACAATCAAGCAATTCAGAAACTTGAACCCGGACCCATTTTAACAAGGGTTGTCATATACCAAAATGTTACAATATATTCGTAGTTTCCAAAACTGACGGCATAAATTGGCATAAATGGTAGCAAACAGAAAAATCCAAGATGGCGTCCAAGATGGCCGCCAAACATATGGAAATAGCAACTTACTCACTTTTACTTGATTTCAATCACTTTAAACAGATGCGTTTGTTCTTTTCATACATTTCTGTACCAAATACATGTCACACATACAAATTTAGTATCTATTTTTAATGTAAAAATATCTTTAAACAGACACAGGCATAAAAATTGTGGCGAAAAATAATAAAACATTGCTAACATTTTAAGATGTCCGAACATATTTCCATGTAATAATGCAATTTACAAATCAATTGGTTTACTATGGTTTATATTACAAGAAACCATCCTCTGCGCAAGAAATGTGCTATTTATTTTTTATATAATTGTATTTTTTGAGAAAATGTGTATTTTTTAAGTGGGTGGGGTAAATAAAACTTTAATCAAAATCACAAATTTATTGTAAGTAACATTACTTTTATTTATTTAAATTGTTAGTATTTTATATAAACTACTTAAAAGACTTAAATCTATAATTCATAACAAAGTTCAGTAACTTTTAGATAGAGTATGCAAGACTGTTAATAGTTTTATAGGACATTAAGCACTATAAGTTTAATTCAACCTTATAAGTTTATGCTTAAATAATTTACTTGCATTTTTCTTTATCTAAGTTTAAAAAATTATTTAATGTATTTCTTGTATGTTTCATATGTAAATATGAAAACTAATTCGAACGTGTACGCTTTCTTTTGTGAATTTCTACATATATTTCCCGACCTTTCATGTAAATGAGTGGGTGGGGTACATATTTCAGGTAAGAGTAAAAAAAACAAATAATAAATATAATCACTTTTTCACCAAACCTTTGAATTTGAATACAATAAAGGCACATTTGATTGTAGTAAATTTCCTGAAATAGGTGAAAAGGAATGTAATGTAGGATAAATTCAAGAAAAGCGGGTCATTGTAGACTAGCACACCATGTTATCATCTGTAACTTTTGGTGATTTCATCTTAAAATTGGAAATAATGGGACAGGAAAAGGCAAGATCAAAATCTCAATTTAATAAAGTTCCAAGTTTGTTACGCCAAATCGTTAATATCTAAGGTCTCAGTGATATAGAATAGATTGCTTTATTCAAAATTGGATTTAGTATAAAAACAAAGAAAAAATCCTAATTACTGTCGTCTTTAATGCCATCAAACTGTCAGAGATCAACAATATTAATTTTAGATTGTGTGTTTATGAAAAAAATTTTACTTTTAAGATGTTTTGTGTTACTTATACAGAAACAAGACCAACAAACCTGCAATTCACATGCATGTATAGTAAAGTTTGACTGCAGAATATAACTTGAGCAGTTGCGGTATTGGGTTAAACGGTTAGACTTAATATGAAGGCTTTTTACTTTGATGTTTCAAAAAACGTTTTTTTTTTTTAATAATTTAATAAGCATATTGAATTGGGAGACCCCACAATGTGATAAACTGATGTCGTATAACGGAGAAAGAAATCACGGATGTTACATACTTTTAATATACAAATACAAACACACAAGTGTACGAGTGGAATACCAAAGCCGAACTGCTCGACTGAATCTCTAGCCCAAAATATATAGTGACAGTTTACACATAAAATGTTATGAAATCTAGCCGACTTACAAATACGTTATCTATCATTTTGACATAAGCTCAGTTTGTATGTATCTTGCACTATAATACACATAAATCATGTCATGTTCCAGAGTTCACATTATGAAATAAAAACCCTAATATATGTATATACATGTTGACTTGTCATTCTTTTTGAATATAGCATGTATGACTAATTAGCCTGTGCAATCAACAATACGACAATTCCTCCTTTTCTTATATAAAAAAATATTTAAAAAAAAGTATTAAACAAAGTATTAAATATCAAATATTTCAAACTCTTTCTAACAAATTAAAAAACAATCTAAAATCAACTTGACATCTGTTTTACCCCTAAGGTAAGGATGTTATACATCAACCTTTTGTTACTTTATTTTAAAAGAAAAATCACCTAAGGTAATATCCGGTCAGAGATGTCCGGTCAGAGATGTTATCTAACGACTTTTTGTTACTTTATTTTAAAAAGAAAAACGCCTTAGGAAACAATATTCGGAAATATTCGCTCAATATATTTTCTTGTCACTTTTTAAAAAGTTTTCGGATACTGCAGTCGGGTAAGTTATAATTTACTTCGACAATTTTGTAATGTTTTTAATAAGTAAAAAATAATTATTGTTAAATGTAAAGATAATCTTTTCGAAATTTTTGTTTATCAGTTAATATAACTGTTATTCTACAAATAATATTAATATCACATAAGGTAAATATTATAGCTTTAAAAGTTTTTCAATAAATATTAAATTTCCTTTATTTCATCATAAAAAAAAGAAAAAAAAAGTTAATTTCTAGAGATCAAGAAAACATAAAAAACAAACAAATAAGTTAACAATTTTCAAAGAACAAATTATTTAAGAATATTAATTAGAAAAACTTTAAGGTATAAAATTTAACAGAATTATATGTATGATAAGAGTAGAAAAGATATTAATATACGAAAAAGTTTAAAGAATATTATAAACAATTGATAATTGATAAAATGTCCAGGTGTTTCATTACCTGTAAAACGTGTATTGTACATGCGCATTGAACACTTCCTGTGACAGGTATATTTTTTGTAATAGGTACTTGCTGACATCAGTATGGCTTGGTCGTCGTGACGTGTCGGGAATTTCAAATCGTTGGTATGTAGCTTTCTAAAGTATAATTTTAAATTGACACTCATAATTGTTCATAAATGTTTGATGTTCTTGAAGATTCTTTTAAATTTATATATATGTATTTGATATGTGTAAACATAGACTTTATACACAAGTTGATAAAGTTATATTCGAATATTTATTGGCACATCTGTAAACGCTGTTCTTGTTTCGTCGTTGTAAAAAGAATGTCTTGTATTGAACAATACAACAAAGTGATGATAGATCTATAATTCTTCATTTATGTAGCAATGTTTTTGAGTAAAAGATAATTAAATTAACAGTTTGCTGTTGCACGATTCTCGCAAATGTTTATGTGATATTTATTTTGGATATCTCTGTCGCGCACAAATAATTATTTTGATAAGAAGTTGTCACCAGTATTTCTCTGTGTTTTTGTTTTCAAGTTTATATAACACATAGAAAAACACATTCTATTGATAAACGGAAGTTTTCGGCTTCTCTGGTTGAAGACAGGAGCAAAAGTTTATTTGATTCCACAATTATGTTGTTGTTGTTGTTGTTGACGGCTGTAACAGCATAGTTATGTATTTTAAACATCGTAGACGCTTATTTCATATAATTTTACATCGAAGAAGGTGTTTATGGTTATATCTGCACGGTTTTACATCGAAGTAGGTGTTTATGGTTATATCTGCATGGTTTTACATCGAAGAAGGTGTGTCTCCATGGTTTTTTTGTACATAGTTTGACATCGTTGACTGTTTACATCGTAGACTGTTGGCATCGTAGACTGTTGGCATCGTAGACTGTTGACATCGTAGAGGCTGACTGTAATATTTCTAGTCAGGCGGTGTTTTTACTGTACCGGCGAATTCGCTCGCACCTCTCTGTCTTGGCTGGACGACAAGTGATCGTTAGACCAATATTTTGCATTTTCGTCCGTTGTCAGATCGGTTAATAGATATCATATACAATAAACATAATTTTGTTTTTTTCAGATATTTGAACAACAAGACAACTGTCATAAAGTGCATAGGATAAGAATTCCAATGAAATATGTTCTCTAGTGTAAGTATCTTATTTATGTAATACTTGATATTTAAAATTTTTACTTTTCATATTGAATTATTTTAGACATATTTTGTTAGTTTTAACTAAGCTATTAACTTTAGTTTTTTTCGACAATTAGACTTATGTTATGTATGCAACATATTACATGTATATAATTTATATCTGACCAGTTGGTATTTCCAATATTATCATTGTTCTATTTTTAGAACATAAACTACATGTATGTACTAGAAGGTTCTTAACTGTTGTAGAAAACTCATGCATTATATTTAGATAGAAACTTCTGGAATGATCTTTATTGTTAAGTTGCTAGATTATGATTACTTGAGAACATAATAGACCTTTCTGGAAACTTCTTAGTTAATATATATAAGGAGATATTTTTCATTAATCTTATCTTTAAGTCATCAGTTACCTTTTTAGTCATCAGTAATCTTTTAAGTCATCAATATATTTGGAGTATGATTCAATTTGGAAATTAAGTGATTTATTGGAGCTTGGATTATTAATTATTCTTGTGGATTTTATTGTGGGAATTTATTCTAAAGTGTTCTTGGATTTAACTTGGATTTAACTGTGCTATTGAAAAAGGATCATTCCAGGATCAGACTAGACATTTGTAATTTTTATTTGGACTTCAGGTATTTGTAAACATAATTTGTTATTTTATTTTTCTTTAATAATTTTTCTGTAATAAATTTGTTATTGTTACAAGTTTGTTGCTGGCTTTTCTTTCTCGTTACGCCTGGCTCGTAACAGAAATTGGGGGCTCGTCCGGGATTGAATATTTCTTTTTGGCTACATTATTGGAAATTATTACCGTTTATTTTACATTTTATTATTACCGTATTTACTCATCTGAGTTGAAATCATAGTTGTTTTATTAAGTGTACCTTTCATTTTGAAATTTTTGAAACACATCACTTTCTGAGTTTAAAACCAGCAGCAAGCAGTCATGTCTTTTAATTTAGAAAAGTTTGTAGCTGAACCTTCCCAGGAGGTATTAGATTTGGCTAAGAAAACTGATTTGCTTGATCTTGCAAAAAAGTATAATTTATCAGAAATTAAATCTTCAATGCGTAAACAAGAAATTAAAAATCTTCTGATTCATTATTTTGTGGATGAAGATATTTTTGGACAAGATGCACTTTTTTATGATTGTTGAAACAAACCCAGAAATTAAGATAAAAGAGCTTGAACTTCAATTTAAATTTAAACTAGAAAAAATGCAATTAGAAAAAGAAAGGGAAGAAAGGCAGTTACAGTTAGAAAAAGAAAGGGAAGAAAGACTGTTAGAAAAAGAAAGGGAAGAAAAAGAAAGGGAAAGGCAGTTTGAAAAAGAAAGAGAAGAGAGAGAATTTCAGTTAAGAATGAAAGAATTAGAAATCAAAGAGAGAGCAAATCAGTTTGAACATAAAATAAATTCAAAATTTGATGTCACTAAAAATATTAGGCTTGTTCCACCTTTTCAAGAAAAAGAAGTTGATAAGTATTTTCTTCATTTTGAAAAGGTTGCTGAAAATTTAAAATGGCCAAGAGAGCACTGGACATTACTTTTACAGAGCGTCTTAACTGGTAAAGCTCGTGAAATCTATACACAACTTACTGTTGAACAAAGCTCTAATTATGATAATGTAAAAGAATTAATTCTGAAAGGTTATGAGTTAGTACCAGAGGCCTACAGGCAAAAATTCAGAAATTCTAAGAAAGAAATTGGTCAAACCCATGTCGAATTTGCAAGAGAAAAAGAACAACTTTTTGATTCGATGGTGTCTATCTAAGAAAAATGAATAAAAATCATGAAAAGCTCAGACAGCTCATGTTAGTTGAAGAGTTTAAACGTTGTATTCACTCAGATGTTAAATCTTTCCTAGATGAAAAACAGGTAGAAACTTTAGAAGAAGCTGCCCGTCTAGCTGATGATTATTCTTTAACCCACAAAGTCTCATTTATAAATAAAGGGAAGTCCACACCCTCACATTTTAATTCCAAGTTCAGTTCTGGTAATATATCTGGCTTATCTAGTCAGTCAAATACTCCCAAACCAAAGTCATCTGATGAACATAAAGGTCATAGTCCCTTATCTCGTCCTACATGCAATTATTGCAAGAAAACTGGACATCTTATTTCTGATTGCTTTACCTTAAAAAGGAGGCAACAGCAACGTGATGAGGCCAAACCCACAGGTCTTACCACTTCAAGGTCTGAACCTCAGTCTTGTATCGATAACAATGCAATTTTGAAGGTCAAAGAACCCAAGTCTGATTCTATAATGGAGATTTATGAACCATTCCTTTCGGAAGGTTCCGTGTCACTTATCGGTGATACTTGCCCACCTACTCCTATTAAAATTTTAAGAGACACAGGAGCTTCTCAATCTCTTATTTTAGCAGATACACTGCCTTTTTCTGAGGAGACTTCTTCTGGATCTAGTGTCCTTATTCAGGGTGTAGAGTGCGGTTTTTCTAATGTCCCTCTCCATAATATTTATTTGTCCTCAGATTTGGTAACTGGGCCAGTGGCTGTAGGTATAAGATCTTTCTTACCCTTTAAAGGTGTTCATTTATTGCTAGGTAATGACTTAGCTGGAGATAAGGTAGTGGTTAATCCACTTGTAACTGACACTCCTTGTGTGGATCAGATACCTGACCCCATTGAGCAGGAAATTCCTGACCTTTATCCTTCGTGTGCAGTTACTCGAGCTATGGCTAAGAAGGCCATTCAAGAAGATAATTATTGTTCAGATATTGACTTAGCTGATACTTTTATAGGTCAGTCTTTTGATAATGAAATAAATTTTTCTCTTACTCCTACTCTGCCTGAAACTCAGACAGATTTTTCAATATCTGATTTTTCTACACCAAGATCTAAAGATCAATGTCATGACACGCTGTCAAGGTCACAGCTTATCCAGGAACAACAAAATGATCCTGAGATTTCAGTCCTTTTTCAAAAGGCCTTTAGTGAAGATGAAGCTTTACAAGTCCCTGTTTGTTATTATGAAAAGAATGGGATTTTAATGAGAAAATGGCGACCGCCCAATGTCCCTGCTGAAGAGGAGTGGACAGTTAATCACCAAATTGTGGTCCCTAAATCATATCGCCAGGAAATATTAAGCTTGGCTCATGGAAAACCCGTGGCAGGTCATTTAGGTGTTAATGAAACCTACCATAAAATTCTCAATCATTTTTATTGGCCTGGCCTTAAAGCAGATGTATCTAGGTACTGTAAATCTTGTCATACTTGTCAGATGGTTGGAAAACCTAACCAGACAATACCTAAAGCTCATTTACAGCCTATTCCTGCATTTGATGAACCTTTTAGTAGAGTTATTATTGACTGTGTAGGTCCATTACCAAAAACTAAATCAGGTTCTCAGTACTTATTAACTATTATGTGTGCTTCTACGCGCTTCCCTGAAGCTATTCCTTTAAGGAATATTAAAGCCAAAACTATTGTTAAGGCTCTTGTGAAATTTTTCACTTTTGTTGGTTTACCTAAATCAGTACAGTCTGATCAAGGGTCAAATTTTATGTCTGGTATTTTCCAGCAGGTCATGCATGAGTTAGGAATTACTCAATATAGGTCTTCAGCCTATCATCCTGAAAGTCAAGGTGCATTAGAAAGATTTCACCAGACTCTAAAAAATATGATTAGGTCATATTGTTTTGACACTGAAAAAGACTGGGATGAAGGCATCCATTTATTGTTATTTGCTGTAAGAGAATCTGTTCAGGAATCTCTTGGCTTCAGCCCTTTTGAATTAGTATTTGGTCACACTGTCAGAGGACCCTTAAAACTTCTAAAAGAGAAATTCCTGTCTGAAGATGACATATCTTTAAATTTGCTTCAGTATGTATCGGATTTTCGAAATAGGTTGATTAATGCATGTGAGTTAGCTAGGGTTAATTTAAAATCAACACAAAGCAAAATGAAATCAAGGTATGATGAGAATGCTCAGGAAAGAAGTTTTAACCCTGGTGATAGAGTACTTGCTCTTTTACCTATACCTGGAAAACCATAACAGGCAAGATACTTTGGTCCTTATACTATTGAAAAGAAAGTCAGTGACCTTAATTATATTATTAATACTCCTGGGAGGCGAAAGCAAAAACAAATGTGTCACATAAATATGTTAAAAGAATATTTTGACAGAGATAGCAAAATTAGTAAACCTATATCTTTTGTAAACTCTGTTCCACAAAATCAATGTTCAGTTGGATCTAATAGTTATGAAAATTTTGAAAAGTCTGATCCTGGTTCAGCAAAGCTTGAAAACTCTGATATTATGAAAAATCTGGATGAAAAACTTGCTCACTTAGAACCATCGAAACGAGATGAACTGAAAAAGCTTATTTATGAATATGAACACTTATTTCCTGATATTCCCACACGGACTGATAAAATACATCATGACATCATTCTTGAAAACTCCGAACCAATTAAACAACATCCATATAGAACAAATCCTGTAAAACAAAAATACCTAAGACAAGAAGTTCAGTATTTATTGGATAATGACTTTATTGAACCAAGTCAAAGCAATTACAGCTCTCCATGTATTCTGGTACCGAAATCAAATGGAACATATAGAATGTGTACAGATTATCGTAAAGTGAACTCTGTAACAAAAACTGATTCATTTCCTATACCAAGAATTGATGACTGCATTGACAAAATTGGAAAAGCAAAGTATGTAACAAAGTTTGATCTTCTAAAAGGATTCTGGCAAGTTCCACTTACTGATAGAGCTAAAGAAATATCAGCCTTTGTAACACCAGACGGCTTATATCAATATAAAGTCATGCCCTTTGGTATGAAAAACTCACCAGCAACTTTTCAGAGACTTATAAACATGGTAATATCTGGGCTACACGGATGTGACGCATACATTGATGACGCAATCATCTACTCTGATGAATGGGAGGAACATCTCACAACTATAAGAGCATTCTTCGACCGACTTAGTGATGCTAAATTGACAGTTAATCTTGCAAAAAGTGAATTTTGTCATGCAATTTTAACATTTTTAGGACATGTAGTGGGACAGGGTAAAGTTAAACCAATAGAAGCTAAGGTCAAAGCTATCTCTGAATTTCCTGTGCCAACTTGTAAAAGACAACTGATGCGATTTCTTGGTATGGCAGGGTATTATCGTAAATTTTGTAATAATTTTTCGGTTATTGCAGAACCATTTTGCAAGAATATAGTCTTGACATTAGACACATTCAAGGGAAAGATAATTTGATCCCTGATGCACTTTCACGTGTCTAAAACTGTTATTTGCAGTATTTTAAATTTAACATTTATATGATATGATTGGTTTTTTTTTTGTTGTTGTTTGCTATTGTTTGTAATACACATATATATGAATGTATAAAATTGTTTAACATTTCTCCTATGTTATTTGTTAGTTACATTGTTTGAATTTATGTAAAAGAAATATTCATTTCATTCATATTTCTTTTTCTTGAAGAGGGGAAGTGTTATGTATGCAACATATTACATGTATATAATTTATATCTGACCAGTTGGTATTTCCAATATTATCATTGTTCTATTTTTAGAACATAAACTACATGTATGTACTAGAAGGTTCTTAACTGTTGTAGAAAACTCATGCATTATATTTAGATAGAAACTTCTGGAATGATCTTTATTGTTGAAGTTGCTAGATTATGATTACTTGAGAACATAATAGACCTTTCTGGAAACTTCTTAGTTAATATATATAAGGAGATATTTTTCATTAATCTTATCTTTAAGTCATCAGTTACCTTTTTAGTCATCAGTAATCTTTTAAGTCATCAATATATTTGGAGTATTATTCAATTTGGAAATTAAGTGATTTATTGGAGCTTGGATTATTAATTATTCTTGTGGATTTTATTGTGGGAATTTATTCTAAAGTGTTCTTGGATTTAACTTGGATTTAACTGTGCTATTGAAAAAGGATCATTCCAGGATCAGACTAGACATTTGTAATTTTTATTTGGACTTCAGGTATTTGTAAACATAATTTGTTATTTTATTTTTCTTTAATAATTTTTCTGTAATAAATTTGTTATTGTTACAAGTTTGTTGCTGGCTTTTCTTTCTCGTAACGCCTGGCTCGTAACACTTATCCCAATTTAAACTTTATTTAATGATTGTGCGTTGACAGTTGAAACATGTATGTATACACATGTTATTCTAATATGAAATAAAGTAAATAATCAATTTGAAACTCATGATTAAGTGCTGTCATTTACTTAAAAATGCATTTTAATTAACCGATCTATTAATAAACATATAGCGAGATCATTTTAAGCAATAAAAAAATAAAAGATATATATTTCTAAAAACAACTTGAAAATGAATATAATTGAATACAACCACCAAAAATATAAAGATATATAATTAAATAATGTAATTTTCTGTTTGTTTTAAATTCGTTTCTTTTTATGTATATATATTTTTTTAATAATAAATATTTACAGCGCCTGAGGTCAATTTACCGAAAATTAGTATAGCATATAACACGGAATATAACGTTCTATAACAATTCAGCTAATCCTTGTAAAATCATTTTAAAACTTGATTTCGACCCTTTATCTTTACTTTGTAACTTTGGGTTTACCTTA
>NW_026862542.1:0-62891 GCF_026571515.1 Ruditapes philippinarum
GACTTGTTAAGGATTAAGCGACAAGACGGAACATGATTCATTTTAATCCTTAAACTGAGAGACTTTTGAAGATTAATTTTGCATAATTATGTCTAAATGACCGAGCTGGACTGATGTTATTTGATTAATTCCCAGATTAATTGAAATACGTATAGAAATGAATAGTTTGACGCAATCAGGGCTGTAATTAAAAGCGTGACGCAACGCAGTTAGACCTGCGTGTATGATTTAATCAACATTGAAAAATACACATAATTAAATTATTAAAGTTTCTATTTGTTTGAAAAGATATGAAGCGATATCAGTTATACGGTGGCACAGAGGTGACATATGTGTGTGTTTTTATTTTTCTCGTGCGCACGAGATACCATGTCATGACCACGAGTCACTAAGTCGTGCGCACGAGATAATTAACTCGTGGGCAGGAGATACTCATGTCACCTCTATGCAACCGTAGTTATGTGTTGATGCGTTATAAAACGCTATATATATAGATCCTAGTTTTTTTATTTAATTGTATTCTTTATATTATTTAAGGACGTGGTACACGTACAGTATACTTCGCATACTGTCTGGGACAAAATGTATATTTTTGTCGCAGATACTGTATATCACATGTAATAACAACTAATGTTGGTTTGTTAGTATCAGCTTATACAATGTGTATAAGCATATTTTAATTTTTTTCAGGGCTGTTGTTTTTTTTTTGCCCGAGCTCAAATATACATCGAAATCCTTAGCTGACATTGTACATTCATTGTAAATAATATTGTAGAAGAACATAAGATATATGATACTTGATACTTTTATTTCCTCAATATTTGGATTGCTAAACATAAAAAATTTACAATTACATGTATATACTTTGTCATATTAACTTTCGTTGGTTGGTTAGTTACTTAATTAGTTAGTTACTTAATTAGTTAGTTAGTTAAAATTAGTTAGTTAGTTAGTTAGTTAGTTAGTTAGTTAGTTAGTTAGTTAGTTAGTTAGTTAGTTAGTTAGTTAGTTAGTTAGTTAGTTAGTTAGTTAGTTTAGTTAGTTAGTTAGTTAAGGAGGCTATTGTTATAATTACGTGCAACAATTCAACATTGCAACAGGTTAGTAATTTAATTCAATTCTAACAGTTTTACACCAAGGATTTATATTACAATCCGTGGTTACACACGCACGCACACACGCACGCACGCACACGCACGCACGCACGCACGCACGCACACGCACGCACGCACGCACGCACGCACACACACACACACACACACACACATTTACTTAATTTAACGCTCCATTATTCATGTACATTTCTGTATTAAAGTAAAAACATCTCAGGAGTTTAGAATATTTAAAAGTTTGACTGGCTGTCCAAGCAAAAAAATCTGTAACTGTATAGATGAGATGTATGTGCTGTACCTGAGATTTTCAATAACACCTTCTCATACTTTTTCACGCGTGTCTAGATTCTTAGGACAGAAGCATACCTGATGTTGCACAAAGTCTTCATATGTCACATGCGCGAGTTTTTTTTTGCAAAGGGAGAGTAATCGAGGGTGTTCATACTCAATATCGTGCAAGGATTATACCCCATTGGTAATATTGGTATTAACACTAGAAACTGCACTGTAATTGCAATAACCAAGTCTCTTTTCTTTGTTTCGATCACATATTATGTAATATTCGTTTCCATGAAGTTTTTGGTGGAAAAATACCGTCTATAACACATGCTCAAAATCGTATATCCGAAGAATACAATAAATGTCAGAAATATTTATCAAAATTTAAGTAGTGAAACAGTCTATTTTTGAATATCTGCTTTGCCAGGAAAGTGTTTGGTAGTCTACAGAGCTCACCTAGGAATTATAGCTTTCTCAGTCCGATAGAAGACTCTAGGGATATCATATCTAACGCACTCAATGCAAAATCAGTGCTAATTTGTCGGAAGAAAAATTAAATTAAGTTTCTTGCACGGTATCTTTCATTGAATTTTCTTCAAAAATAAAATATTATAGATGAGAAACGATCTTCAAAGCAAGTCCCGCCTAGAATTAAATAATATATTCAGACATATACAATGCTATTAGAGAGACATGTATATGGCATTCATTTTCTGATATTATAATTATTAGACAAATGCAAGAGGAAGCGATCGACAATTTGTCGCCCTAAAAACTGAATTGAACCACCTTTAACCAGTATATAGGAGAGATAGATTAAAAACGAACACAAGTTCAAATATCAACAGATGTTTCGCTTTCTTAGATAACATTTAAGTATGCTAATATTTTAAATAACGGATAACTGTAACTGTTTAGAATACAAAACCTTTTTTTTTAATGATGTTGTTGAATTGTTTGTTAAGGATTCAAGAGTGCTGTAAGGGAGAGAACTCTTGCAACACTGTTAAATTTCTTTTGTTTTTGTCACGATTCTTTCTATAAGATTCTATGAATCTACCCTTTTTACATTTAATTGTAATCAATTACTCGGAATATAAAATATGGTTTAACTTGAAATAAGATTGTTTAATTGTTAGATAACAGATATAAAAAAACGATTGTTGTATTGTTCTTATATCATATGTCAAAATGATTTGTTAGCGTTACATTTTACATTAAACAAATAAAGACAGGCGGTCCCTTTGTAATACAGATATGTGTATATCTACTGATTATATTGATACATTACAAAGTGGAAAGGAGAAGTAAATTTTAACACACTTATTTGAGGATGTCTCTTGCTCGTGATCCTCATTGTTTCGATATGCTTTGCTTGTGCGTGGGTGGTATTTTGTTGCAAAGTTCAGTTCGATACAAGTGTTTGCTTAATGAATGCACATACCGGGCTTCATCGCAATTAAAATCAATGATTAAACTTAATACTGCAATATACAACATACGTGTACATTTTTTGTACATTTGTACTTTCAATGGGAGGACTATATCAAGCTTATCGTTCCGTATATATCTTTATAATGTAATACGAGGTGTGTCAATATGTAATGCAATATGGTCAATAAATTTAACAAAAGAGCAAATATTTTACTTTCTTATTTCTTCCCTTCAAAATAATCTACAGATACTCGTATACAAAGTTTCGGAGCGAGTCGTTTAATCCAATTTTTAAATGCTTCAACATTGTCCTCCTTAGGTATACCTTTAAATTACAGCAAAGCCAAGCCCATTTCTACTCTTGTAGCGATGACCTGCAAGATGTTGTTGTTTTCTTTGTTTTTTTTTTCAGTCTAGAAAGAGGAAAAAGTCACAGGGTGCCAAGTCTGGAGAATATGGTGATGTTGAAGGACAGGCAATTGTTATTAACTGCAGTAGCTCCATTGTGTGCAGAAGCGTTGCTATGCAGAAAATACAGGCCTTTCATACATTATACCAATTGAAACTCGAACCTTATAGAACTGAGATGTAACAAAATGGCCTGTCCTTTATGACCAGGAATTCGGACAACAGTTCCACGGGTATTAAAAAAATAACGTACTACATGTAACTTTCAAAACACTTGTCAATCGCTTGACAATGCAAACATTTTCTGGTGGCCCATATTGTTACACTTGCAAACTGGCGTAAAATAGTGAAACTAGCTTTTTCATCACAAGTCACAATATTAGAAAATCGGCAAATGTCATATTTAGGAAACATTTTCAGCAATTTTCGAGAGTATTTAACTCGCTCCTTCTTCTGGTCAGGTGTTAGCAAATAGGTTATCCATCTGTTAGCAAATTAGGTATTCATTTGGCAGTAAATCGCCGATCTTTCAGAAAAAAATATCGTAGAATCGTTAGAGTGGACCCTTTGATATGCCTGCGATGTGGACTGGCTGGGTAAGTGAAAGTCTGGCATCTTTGTCAAGCTTGAATTAATGAATGTTTTTGTCAGTAACAATGAAGCGTTTTCTACCAAACTTACAGGCGTTTTGAGTTTAATAATATTTCATTGTATAAATGTATCATAAGAAACAATTTCACATTTTTACATACATAATGTACGTCCAAAAGGGTTGGCCAAAAGTTGTAACAACATTATCGCGGGCCCTTCAATGAAGCAATTTAGACGTTAAATTTAGTTTGAAGGCTTAGCCTCAATGTCTTGGCACTTACAACTGTCCAAATATTAATGATGAATATTTTTGTTTTTCGTAGCTGGGTGATGATGCAAACGCTACTGTACGTAGGTTGTGGGATTTACATGTTAATGAAAATATGCTTATAAATTAAGTGTGTGAGTGAGTGATTTAGTTTTTTATGTATGTATCTTTCTTTCTTTCTTTTATTATTGTTACAATTCATTCATTCATTCATTCTTCTTTTTATTAATATAATACAACAACTCATCATTATGTTAAATAAACCTTTAATAAGTTAAAACGTAGAAATCATTATCAAACACATTTGAAAAAGACACACATTGTAATATAAAAGCAGATTTTATACAGACCTATTTGGCTAATGAACTAATAATTAAACAATTATATTTCAGATCAGAACAGAACAAATATACAAATATATACATGAAAAAGATATACAATGTAACCCTTTCCCCCCTGTAATTTTATAATCATTGATAAAAAATGAGGCAGAAGTATAAGTAAATGATTACATGTATGTACACATCTGTTCAGATAAGGACTTTTGTATACATATGTATACATCATTGTAAATACTGGGAAGAAATTGTACAGGTCAATCATAAAGCAATTACTAACTGAAAAACAAAGCACAGCGTTTGTTTATAATAGTTAAAGTATAAAAAGCAATTTCAGATCAGCAAACTTAACTGATATGGGATTTTTTAGTTTCGAAAGTTTGATGAATATTCGTTTTTTATTGCTTTCCTTGCTTTTTTCATTGCATTTTTTAAAAATTATAATCGTGCCCAACACGAATCTTCACAGTAGTCCAAGGGACAATGACCGTTTCTGCATCTGTTTAAGCACCATTTATCGGCTGCTTCAGGAACTGGGTTCTTTTCCCGCCAAAATTGTTTTGCTTTACAATCATTATTCATAGAGTTGTTTATTGGAACAAGTGTCGCACCTCCTCTACACGTGTCATCGCAGTAATCCTTTGGACAATATCCATTCATACAGTTCCTCCTACACCAGTCGTCTGCTATCGGGTTATTTGACCTAAATAATGCAGTTGCTTTACAGTCTTTAACAATATCAGGAATAGGTACATGTCCAGTCGGCAAATTATTGCCGCCAAAACTGGGAACAATAGGTTGAAACGAGCCTGGTACCCCGCCGCTTCCACCATTATTAAAGTTAGGTGGGAGTGGCTTCTGTGTTGGGACAGGTTGAACAATCACGGGAGGTTTGTATGGTGAGTTGTTTCCTTTTATAGTTATGTCTGAACAACCATAGAACTGCTCTTGTGGCCCGCATCCCCGACAACAGTTAGACCCGTTACAACGTACGTTACTCGCTGTAATTATACAATGATATTATTATCATAATAATTATTAAATGAAACCACGGATTTATATAAATCCGTGATGAAACCAAGAAGAAAAGAAGCGGACTGTTATGGAAAAAAAGAAAAAAGTTAAAACAAAAAAGACGAATTATATTCATATACAGTAAACAACAGAAATCAGTAATGAGATAGTAAAATTAGGAACATTTACATACATATCTTAAGTGAAAATTATAGCCTATGATTTAGAAATCGAGTAAACGTCAATTAATATACTATTTATCATTCTTAATTTCTTAATCTTATAATATATACATTTAATCATAATTGCTGTTCATAATAAATGTATATAAATCGAGCAACTATTACCTGTGTTCCATTTCCATTGTAGAACACATTGTGAACACGTCAAGTCCTTTGGCAATCTTAGTTTTATCGAAACGATACCGAGCCCTTCCGGTACAATTGTTCTCGTTGAACCATCTAAATGTCGCAACAAGTATTTGTCCAGACATTCCTGTGTCGCTCGTTTCTTCGCGTCATTATTTGGACAGAGTTTAAATTCAAACCAACCGCCATGATTGACGGTGATTTCCACTTGGACCGTGATGACGTCACCTTGGTTATATGCGCGCGCAATAGTTCCTGTTGCGTACAATCCGCCAGCCTCATTTGGGCGATCACTATGGTAAGGATCTCCGCAAATACCGCATTTGCCATTGTTTCTATAAAATTGAACCTGTATATAGAAATGCGAGATTTTGTTAAGCATCATGGTTTACAATTCTATAAAATTGTACACATTAATTGATTTTATAGATCTAATAATTTTCCCTGTTTCCCAGAATTGACATTTTATGCACTAAATATTATGCACTTATTCATTAAATCGGTTTGAAACATTCAAAACATCTTTCATCATCAGACATTGACATTGATAATAATTAATATTCATTAATTTAATTGTTAATTTTCAACGCAGAGTTCGATTTTAACTTTAAAGGTTTATTTGATCTTTTCACTGATATATCTATAAAAAAAAACACACACATTTTCAAAAACAACATCACATTTCTACAATATTTCTGTGACCCTTTCAGTAAAGCTTATTGCACAAGAAGAAAAAAGGCAACAAAGTAAAACAAAAAGTAACTGTCATTAAGGAAATAATAAAAGTATGGCTTAGCATTTACACTTATTGTAAACAATAAGTTATATAAATAACAATATCAGTAATTTACATATCGAAATTTGTTGTGTTTTTTTTTTTGTTTTTTTTCATTGACCTTGCGATTAAAGAAATACACGTAGAATGTATTTTGACTATCAAGATTTAAGGATGAATTTATCAAAACTATTTAGTTTATTATCTTAAAGGTTTAAGTTCGATGAAAAAACAATTATTTGCAGAGGCACAACACGCATAGCTCTTGTTAGCTGCTTAGCTTAATGATATTTGCTTGTAAAAAATTTACCATATTCGAAATATTTACAAATTAGTAAATGCATACACATGATACATCAGAACAGTTGTTAGCTGCCCTTTCGTTTGTTGCCAACAGGTAGGTTTCATATTAACCAGGCAAAGAGGTTTAGCTTAAAATTGAAAAAGAAATATGTGAAATACTCACGCCAAATCCGCCACAAGATAATTGATGATCGTCGGCATTATGGGGAGTAGGGAACCCATACCTCCACATTGTAGAGCGCCCGGGAGGGCTGATCAAACGACCGTGGCCATTTACTTGTATAACCACGGCGTAAAGTATGATACAAAATGTCGAAATATACTCCATCTTCTATACTGAAATTGTAATGATAACATTCTTGTATAAACTCTTTCTTTTTCTTAAAGTCATCAGTGCGCATGCACTTAATTTTTAAAAAAATATATTATTTTTTCTATTCGACGTTTCTCACACAACGACATTTGAAAGATGAAAATGCAAAGCATAATTACCGTTGAAGGTAATCAAATCATCATTTTCTTAGTATTTTTGCATGTAGAAATAAAACCATAAACACCATTCTAAAATCGATGAATCAAATGCTTATAATTTATATTTTCGAATTAATGAGATTTCGATTTTTTGAACTTTTTAAAAAATAAATGCAATTGCTAAATTATTGTACACAATTTTTGTACACATTTTAATTTAAGAGAAAAGACTTCTCGACTTGAAACTGTATCTTTTTAAAGTAATATTAAGTTTTAATTAAGTTATTCTATATTTTCATAAATATTATTGGTACATTATTTCCCATTTAATTTGCTTAGTTTTGCGCAAGAGTGAAATTATTCTTTCGCCAGCACTTGTTTCACAAATATTTTTCATAAAAATTACCACGCAAATAAATTATTTGTAAAAATCCTTCTACTGTTTATTCTTCAGTTACGTTTAAAGCGTGTATATTTTTCTCTCTATGATAAAGTGTTTGCCGACAAGAGTTCCGTTTTTTATTAAGATAACCGGAAGTTTTGAGGGTATTTAAGGCAATCATACCTTTAACTTGTGACGCAGTTACACAATTTCATTGGATTAAATTAATCCAGCCCTTGTTAACAGAAGAAAAAACCGACAATGGAAATAAATGTTACGAATGCGATGTATGAACCCGCAGAACCCAAGGCTAAAGGTGTATGCCCATGTTTTACAGAAATTAACATTTTATGCTATCAAAGAAGAATAAATGTCACAATCGTTGATGAAAGCGTTTTAAATTGTACAGGTTCTTTTATCATTAGCCATTCATTTCTGTTTTGTAATTATTTTTTATAGTTTTTTTCAAAGATCTTTTTTAAATATTTTCCTTAATGTGCGATGTAGCAGGACCGCAACTTATAAAGCAGACTTCTTGAGCCATTTCCACTAATAGATATGACGTCATTACAATAACGTATAACACTTTAATTAATATTAAATATATCCTCGCAAAACAACAATAAAAAAGTTATATTTATAAAATGTCATAACGTAATTTGGTACGCCTGAGAAAACATTGTGCATGCATTATTTATAATTTTACATAAATATCACTTTGAAGTACAATGGGCACATTTTCCAAGAGTAGTTCGAATATTGAGAAATACATCATTTTAATATCAACATTAAATGTTTCTTGAAAACAAAATGTTGATATCTACCTGGAAATAAGTTAAGCACACCCCAGAAATTCAAAATTGGTTGTGATTGAAAGCACTGTCATGAGATGATGACTTATTTGAGCTAACAGATAGTAATTTGATAAGTAGTGATACCAATTTAGTAATCATAAATGAGTTTAGTTTATTCTTTACCAACTTATTGAAGCATAAGCAAATGTGTGGGTTTTTCAACCAAATGTAAGTGTTTATAAGTATGGTTTTGGAGCGTTTACAAAACATTTACTGGTGGATATTTTTGGTAAATGTTGACGATTACGTAACCTAAAATGTCATTATTAAGCCAAGTTTTTAATAACGTGTGTTACCATTACGTCCTCAACCCTTTTATTATACTACAGTAAGGTTTGAGTTCTTGTCCAATTGTTGCAGGTTAACTACAATTTTCCAATAAATTCAAAATTTCCTGTCAAAATCTTCCGTGGTTTGTTTTCATGTATGATAATAAATGCATGTACTAAAAACATAATATCATATTTCTGGTATAACAGATCTTCCATTACAGACCAATTCACTTTAATATATGCTATTTTAAAATTGGCGCCATTTTTGTTCTTCAAAATTTTCTTATGTAACACGAAGACGCTCCGGAATGAAAGTAAACGAATTGTAAAACTATATAACATTATGCTAGTTACACATGCAGACGGCGCAGAAGCAATCATAGTTCTGGCTTCCAAAACTTTATAAGCCGCTTTTTTAACATTTTTGTTTTTCATCAGATGCGGCATTCACGTCATGTCTTATATATAAACGGGTACGCTGAAGACCTTAAGCTAAAGCAATCACAAATGTTGTCTTTATTTATGACATATACCTAACTATATATATACTACGACATATACTATGATTCTCTAATGAACAACTATAGTGGGCATGGTCTACTCTAAACAATATAAAATCATTTGCAATTTAGATAAGAGAAATGACAGAAACGTATTACATATATTGCATTTCGAGATTCACTAATGTAGCGGCCGCTTCTAGATGTGTAAAATATACCTTGAGAAAAAACATTTATTGTTAAAGAATTTAGATAATAAAAATGACAGAAACGTGTTACATAAAATTATATTGCATTTCGAGATTCACTAATGTAGCGGCCGCTTCTAGATGTGTAAAATATACCTTGAAAAAAAAACATTTATTGTTAAAGAAGTGTACAGATATTGGCAATTATTCAGGTGAAACTTTGAATGTGATATGCAAAATATGACCAGATTCACTATTTTTTTCGCCTAAAAATTCTACCCTGTTACTAGTTGGGTAAGAAAAAAATTTCCGCTTTAAGATAAGTTAAATCACTTAATTTGTACATTTAACACCATTTTTACTCGCTAGGACAACGCTGAAGTTTTCATAAATATTAACGCATATCTATATGCTTGCTGCTTTGGTACACACGTAAAATACGTCCAGTGAATTTTAACGTTGTTTACAATAACATTATGTTAAAGAAAAAAACATTTTATTAAACATAAGTAATTGATAAAATATAAATGAAACAAAATAATCTTAATGACACGTTTTCGACGCCGAAAGAAAATGTCACAACCGAAATGAGGCACACACCTTTAATTTGATGCTTTCTTATGTCATTTACTTTCTATGTTGTCAACGCTCCTCGGTTACTGACACGTGTTTCTGTGTAAACATACTCAAAATCCGTCAAAAGCAAAACCTTGAATATCTTTGTTTGTTTCTAACATTACAATATCGTTAACGTCGTTTATTTTGTTAGGTAAACATGCATATGAAAATATGATTATGATTAACTGTCTTATGTATGGTAACCAAAGATTTTATACCAGTATCATTACTCAATAAAACAATGTGGAACACCAAACCTTTAGAACAAGACTTTTACTCGTACCCTTTGTCGTATAATTTCCGGTGCTCATATATTAAAATACATCATATATTTGACAGGATTAACACCACCTACTCACAAAGTAGAATCATATCTGTTTTAATCTTAGTGAATGGAATCTCGCGGTATCCATGATACTTGAAGAAGTGAACAATAATTGAGGGTGTGTGGAAAAAAAACACATGATTTTGCCATGATTTTTTGTTTGTTGTTTTTAGTTGTTGTTTTGTTTTTGTTCTTGTTTTTTTATCGAAAAGGGGATGGGCCCTCGACAATGCTGTTATAACTTTTGGCCCAACCCTTTTGTATATTTACATTAATGTATTTCTGTTTAAATGTGCATGATTGTGAAGTTTTATGTATGCATGTGCATACAATAAAATATGTTTAAACTAAAGCTAAAAGGTAAAGAAAATATCGCCGTAAAGTGACCAAATTAAAATAGCGTCCTTATACTTGCAATATATTAAATATGATCATTTTGAAAGAACAAAAGAAACAAAACGATTCTTTCAGTATATCTAATTATCTTTCTATAGATACAATAAATAATATCAATCGCGTAGCCATTTCATTTTCACATTAACTCCTACATTAACTCCTACAGTTTTCATTGACAGTATTTTGGTATTTGCGATTTATTCATTGGTTTCACTGCTTTTTTTCCCGATGTTTTAAACCTTAGTGCTAGCGTCGATATCATCAGGCCGATGTCTAAACAATACAGTCAGGCCGGCTTGCATGTCCACAAAGTCTGGCCTTGGTCTACGCTCATAGCAATTGTTTTAATATTACAAAGTATATGAGCCGCAACACGACAAAACCAACATTGTGTGTTTGCGACCAGCATGGATCCAGACCAGCCTGCGCGCAGTCTGATCAGGATCTATGCTGTTCGCTATCAGTTTCACTACTTGTAATAGGGTTGGTAAGCGAACAGCATGGACCCTGATCAGACTGCGCGGTTTTGTCGTGACGCGGCTCTTATATTCTAGTTTTTTACTGTAATAACATAGTGGATACGTGTCATATATGTATATATTCGTAAGTATGAATCATTTGAATGTATTGTCAATATAAAATATGCCAGCTTTATCTGCCGAACTTGCTCTTATACTACAAGTGCTTTAGCATAGTAACCCATACCCTGGCAACGAAACTTGCAATGTGGCGCGGCTTGTTAATGCATGTTGATTTGTATGTTTACCCCGACAAGGACACACAAATGAAACATTTTTCACCCGCTTCACAAACGTACGCTTTATTTTTTAATTGCCTATTTACAAATACTGTGCGTGTGACCGACAATTTTTACCATTTTCAAATTTATTTCCAGGTCTAATACAACATCAACTGCAATTTAAATCAAAACAGAATCATTATTGTTAATCTTAGTCCGCTTTCGCACCTTTGTGTAAGTATAATTCTCTTAACACTTCTTCAAAAGCATTAGCTTTTATGATTTAAATATACAATGTAGATCAAAATCTGGTTTCACTTGATGATTCTATATCGTTTGATTATGATGTATTGTAATCTTCTAATGATCATATATCAAATGAAATTCGTAATTACTTTACACTTCTTTGTAGTAATTGCTTCTTATATACGTATATTTAGTACAAATCATATTGATATTAAACAGGAAGAAACAAAACAAAACAAAACAAATGACGGCTTTCTTATTACAAGTCAAAGCAATTTGTATAAAGAGATATCTTATTTACATCTTGCATACCAGTTAGTTGTTGTTGATTTTGTTCTTGTTCAATTCGTCATACAATTATGAAACACATGTAATTGTTGTCTAAATAACATAATGAGATTCCGTTTGACCATTGTAGTCACAAGATATGAGCCGCGTCACGACAAAACCAACGTAATGCGTTGCCAACGTAATGCGTTTGCGACCAGCATGGATCCAGACCAGCCTGCGCATCCGCGCAGTCTGATCAGGATCCATGTTGTTCGCTTACAAACCCTATAACGAGTAGAGAAACTGATAGCGAACAGCATGGATCCTGATCAGGCTGCGCGGATGCGCAGGCTGGTCTAGATCAAGCTGGTCGCAAACCCATTATGTTGGTTTTGTCGTGACGCGGCTCGTATGTGTATTTGGGACGTACTATATGGTATGGCTTTTCGGTCGATCCTTCGTTATAGTCGTGGGTGAAGTTCGATTTAAATCAACTCATTTAAATCAACTGTTATTATTAACAGAGATATGCTTCTTTACATGAACATTTTCTGTCAATATATTTACGTAGGATTTCAACGATTGCATTGATATGTACTTGCAGTGTGGCAATATGCTATATTAAAACATAGGTTAAGTTTGATTTTATAAACTCATATTTGATATAGTTATGCGCCACTTTATCCAAATTTTCTATGAAATTATTTCTAACCTAATATTTTTCAATGTGCCTTTTGAAACATTATACTATGTATCACATGTACACACTGGAGTATTTAACTTAACTTTATTTATGTCATTTTGAGGCACATTTTAATTAAGTAATATATCTGAAATAATTGATTATTTAACAACATAGTTTTTTTATCAAATAATTTCAATCTTCTATTACTTATAAGTATACTATACCGTTTTTTACCTAAAGACACTGTGTGTGCTATTTACAAGTAATAAATTTGCTGTATATCTTTGAAACATACTTTGCTCTATGATTTAGCTGTGGTCTTGTTCAAAATAATCATATCTGAATAAAATGCATCAGTTGAGAGGAAAGGAAAAACATAGACCATACATTTATCAACATTTTGGAAAGTTAAGCGAAAAATCAAATACTTTGCCAGGACTAATTTTCAAGAGTACATATTTTAAGTTCATTACACGTACTATAAAGGTTCAGAATCGGTGATAGTACTTATATTTCTTTCTAATACTTTAAGTAGATACCGTGTAATCCATATAATCAGTATTCAAAGAGATTTTCGCTTAATCCAGCCAGGTGGTCAAGTGGGTGGTAAACTGTGATTTAACTTTTGTGAAGTGTCGAAATTCATAAGATTCACATCGAAAAGAGGTATTATTTGATATAGAAAATTTTTAACCGAGTTAATGGTATGCAAAATGTCTATATTCAACTCGGATCCTGCTGCTGTTTTGTAGAACATATTTATACTGCACTGAATCTGGAAATGTCCTTGTTAATAGTTTCAGGTTTTTTTTGTGATCAAAATTGATTTACTATTAGCATGTTCTCAGATCCGATTTTACAGCCATGCTAGTAGGCAATCTACTACATTAATCGAAAATTACAAATACTATCTAAAAACTGAAGCAGCTAAAATTAATGATATAAAAAGACTACGCGATTGTTATAATTTATTTCATAGATTATTTATTATAATCTATTAATTTTAATTTATTTTAATTCTTTTTTATTTTTAATGGAAAGGTACATATGCTGCTGTTTTCTTGTCTCCTATGATATTTAACTAGTTTCAATTTGTTGTTTTGTTTTAATTCTGCAACACGGCACGAATAGTTAGTTGTACGGGATCGAAGTTATAACTTTGAATGTCTTATATCTTTGAGATAGCTATTCTTGTCAAAGATATCTTTGGATTATAATGAAGATTTCTCAGCATCCATTTCTTTTAAAAAAAATTATATCATATGTCTATATCGTTTTGGAATTTATTCGGAAACCATATAATAATTATGTAAGCCTTTACTTAGGCCCACACCTATTGTATACGTGTCACTTAATTAGCATACATGGACATAGAGATATAGAGTTCAGTGTTTGTAAGTTTTAGGTTCAAAAAGGTGATTAAAGTTTATTCTTATTTTATTGAAACAAAATTAACATATAAATAAACAATTGCATTGTATCGTAAAAGATATAAGACTAGCAAATTTATTATAATGATATCAAAGTGAAAGAAAAATGAGTCCCAAGAAGATTGTGCTGTTTCCTCAGTCCCAAAAAGATTCGCCGTTTTCACAGGCCTACACATTAGTCCCATGAAGATTGTGCTGTTTTTACAGGTCTACGCTTCATCTTCCATGTATTGAGCCATTTAGCAGCTACTAAGCGCCATTTACCGACCCCGAATCCATAGAAAATTTTATCACGTGTATCAGCATTTAAACCTTCAGTATTTTTGTCACCGTTCTCTTGAGCTTTAATGTTGGGATCTGATGAAATCTTAGGCAAACCACCGAACGGTTTTCCCTTACCAAACAACTTCTCAAGATTAGAATCGCTCTGATTTTTGCGCATGCTTTCGTTAGGTTTAACAGCGTTTGTGTCTGCGTTATTTACTGGATCACCTGTCGACAAAAATGGAAATTTCTTTGCTAGCCTGTCCGTTTCAAATACTGGCTCTGGATCTGTAAGGGTCATTCGCTTTGGGGTTTTCATGAGTTCCTTTACAGGTGTTCTAGAACCTTTCCTTTTTTCACTGCTCGAATTGTCTGGTTTGGGATTATTCCACGCTGGTTTATTGACAAACCGTCCTACCGGAGAGCGGATTTGTTTATTGGTACCATTATTTGGCAAGACAATATCAGCATCTGATGTAAAAACGTCATCGTTTTCCTCAGATCCAGTGGATGCATTTACTCCCGAAATAGGGTCTGATTTCAATAAGTTTGACCCAGTTGGTAATCCATTTGTATCCGGATTGTTACCTTCAGAATGTTTTGGTCCATTTGGTAATCCTACCCTTCCTGCATTGCTGCCTCCAGTTTGGTTTGACCCAGCAGGTAATACATTCCTATCTAGATTGTTAGCTCCAAAATCTTTTGGTCTAGTTGGTAGTCCTAACCTACCTGGATTGTTGCCAGCATTGTGGTTATGTCCGTTTGGAAATCCATTACCTGGATTGTTGTCTCCATTTTGATTTTGTCTGTTTGGAAAACCATTTGTCCCTTGACTGTTGCTTCCATTGTTGTTTGTTCCAGAAGATTGCCCCATTTTTCCCGGATTGTTGTTCCCTTTGTAGTTTGGTCCAGCCGGTAATCCATTCATACTTGGGTTATTACCACCATTAAAGTGTGCTTCATTGGGCAATCCATTCGAAATTCGATTGTTTTCTCCATTGAAGTTCGGTCGATTAGGTAACCCATTTGTGACTTGATTACTTCCTCCATTAGAGTTTGGTCCAGCGTGTAGCCCATTTGATCCTGGATTATTGCCGCCATTGTAGGTACGTCCGCCCTGCAATCCGTTTATACTAATATTATTATCTCCATTATTGTTTGGCCCAGAGGGGAATTTATTCGTGTCTGGACCTTTTCCTCTATTATTGTTTCGTCCACTGTGAAATCTATTAATTCCTTGATTGTTCCCTCCACGATAGTTTGGTCCATTTGACAATCCATCCTTGCCTGGACTGTTTCCTCCACTGTTATATGGTCCAGCGGGTAATCCTGCCTTACTTGGATAGGAAACTCCATTGTAGTTTGACTCGGCAGTTATCCCATTTATACCATGATTGCTTCCTCCATTGTTATTTGGTTGATTATGTAAACCATTTGAATCTGAAAAATTGTCTTTTTTATTTCCCATTCCAACAATGTGAGAGTCGTTACTTCTGAAACTCACAAGTTTCTTTGATTTAATTCCGGTGTTCAAATGACTTTCCTCTTCATCAAATGTACCATTTCTATCTGTGTTGAAAGGATTCGAGAAACTATTGGGCTGGTTTGATGCCTGTGCGTGTGTATCTAATCGTTCATTTGGATTTAAAGCATTATTAATCACATTATTTGCATCGTGTGTACTATTTTGGAAAGGGGCAGATAAATTTGTACCTAATTGACCACTTTGTTTTTTACTACCATCTTCATTTGTCGTGTTAAAATTCCTTGACTTATCATTTGCGATATTCTTTCCATATTGTCCTATTTTTGCGTCATACGAATCCTCTGCAGGTACACTAAAATTTACTGATTTGTTTTGTGCTCCAAGTTTTCTATTCTTACTTAAATAATTTCCATTTATATTTTCGTCTAACCTACCGTTATAATGATCATGCAAATTGGTTTCTTCTCCTAAACCGTCTCTTGTGTAATTATTTGAATCTGGATGATTATGGCTAAAAGAATTCCCTGTCAATTTTGCATTTTGCTTTTTTGCAATATCTGACCCACCATGTAGCCCGATTTGATCAGAAATTATTTTGTTTCCCTCCGAATACTTATTTCTATTGGATGGGTTATTTGAACCGCTCGAAGACCCATTCCCTCCAGTTGATGTTGGTATATCAAAATTGTTTCGACCTTGATGAAGGTTATCAGTTGTGTTATTTGTTGAAAATATATCTTCGCCGTCACCGTATTTTTTACTTTGAGATGAAATCCCGCCACTTTGTGTATTGCCATAGTTGTGTGCAGCATTTTGAGTTGCACGGTTAGCTTTAGTTGCCTTTTTTCTTCTTGCGTTCACATTAAAAAGTGCATTGAATTTGCTTCTTTCGTCAGGTTTTGCCTTTTGCATCGTTTGTTCATTGCTACCAGGATGAGGATGAATGCTGGTTGACGCATAGTTTCCACCATATGCGGTTGGATATTGGCTTCCAGAAGACATTGAGTATTGTTTATTATCAGTGTCGGCATGTGTCTCGCTAAAATTGTTAAGATTTGTTGAGGCATGGTCAGCTGGCATAAATTGATCGCCATGTGGAGAAAGAAATTGATTTTGATTAATTCCTTCCCGCCCATGGTTAGCTGCCCCATTTCCATGATGTTGATTCACTGGGTATTGTCCCTTTATTTTATCATGTAAACCTTGTTTGTTGTCATCATACATATTAAAGCCTTTTGCATACGAATGAGAGAATCCGTTGTTGCTATCTTTTTGCACAAAAGCATCATTATCATCATCACTCCCCCAGTCACCGAAATCAGTCGTGGTATTATTATTACCTTTCCAAATACTACTTCTGGTATTATTAATATTTTTAGCAGGACCTGGATAGCCAGAACGTCCGAAACCACTGCCATTTAATCCGGATCTTTGACCCATTTTAGTTCCTTGATAATTTGGCTCATTATCGTCATATTCTTCCTCGCTTTCCCAATCATTCAACCCATTTGTTTTATTTCCTTCTGAAGATTTATTTACTTTTTTATTTTGATTACCCCCAGAAGACATATTCAAATTTCCGAATAGCTTTCCAAAAAATCCTGGCTTTTTATCTTTATTATTTGCTTTCTTAATACGTTTGTCTTTAGCTTGACTTTTGCTACCTTCAATATCATCATCGTCACTATCATTATCATCACTATCATAATCGTCACTATCATAATCGTCACTATCATATTCATCACTGTCGTATTCATCACTATCATAATATTCATCATCACTATCATTATCCTCACTTTCATTTTTGCTGGAATTTTTACTTTTTTTCTTAGAATTCTGACTAGACTTATTGCCGCCATTATCATCGTGCTGTTTCGTTCTGTTCTGTTTTTTATTTGCATTTTTTGTGTCACTTTCATCACCTTTTTGTTTTCGTTTTGCACTTTGGGAATTTTTACTTGTCGTTTCGTTTCCAGATTTCTTCGGTTCTTTATTCTTTCTAACTGATTTTTTGTCTTTACCGTCTTTATCCATTTGATCTGGTGTTTTATTTATATCCTTAACATTTACGCGTGTTACATTTGCATCAGGATTATCTTCTGCATCTGGATTCCAGTCCTCGTAGTAGTCTGTTCCACTTTCATCAGAAAAATCGTCGCTATCACTATATCGATTTCTAACCTTTTTCTTCTGTTTATCTTTTACTGTATTTATTTCTTTTTTATTTGTTTTATGTTCTTTATTGTCTTTTACATTATCAGATTTTTCTTTAGATTGTATTTTGCTGTTCTTCTTGTTTTCAGATTTTATCCTTTTACTGTCATTATTATTTGTTTTTAATGTCTGTTTACTTTTTTCATTGACAGTAGAAAGAATGGCCTTGCCTGCAAGGCTTTTCTTATTTGGCATTTTACTGTTAGAAATTTTTTTCTTTTTCTCGTTAGAAACTGTTCCCTTTTTCTTGTTGTCCTCGTCTTCATTTTCTGTACATTCGTCAGGTTCCGAAAACTCATCAGTGTCATAATCCGATTCTGTTTCTGACACGTCATTGCCATCAGTTTTACTTTGTTTGTTGAGTCTTTTTATCTCTTTTTTCCTTTTCTTTTCAGCATTTTTCTTGTCCTTTTCAGCTTTCTGTGTTTCATTTTTTTCATCTTTTTCTGCTTTTTGTTTTCTTTTTTCTTCGTCTTTAGCTCTTTTTTTCTTTGTCAGTTCTTCATCTTTTTTCGCTTTATTTATTTCTCTTTCCTTGTCCTTTTCGGCTTTCCTTTTTGCTTTGTCTTCTCGTTTTTTATCTTTCAATTCTTTTGCAGCTGCAATAGCAGCTAATTTCTTTTCTTTCTTTGCCAATCTTTCATCCTCATCTAAATCTTCATCGCCTTCACTCGATTCATATTCCTCATCTGGTCCGGTTTCAACCTGAAATGAATTATTTGTACTTAAAATCAGCACAGGAAGCACTTCCGAAATCCATTTATTTCAAAACTTACGTATATTTCATGATTAATAAACACAAAGTAGTTTGCAAAAACAAAATGGTTTTATTCCTAACTTTGACAGAGTTTCAAATTAAGCAATCAAAAGTAAATATACAAGTCTTGCAAAACTGGAGTTTATCAAAGATTCCCAATTAACAAATTTGTCTACAGTTTTCGATTTCATTTTCAACTCATTACACTAGAATTTTTAAAAGCCAAATTTTATAAATGATAGAAGAATTTTGAGTCTGCAAAATCTAGAAAAATTGACCTCAGAAGTTTCATATTCCTTTTCATCTTCAGATTCTTTTTCATCTTCACTTGTCCCATCCCTTGATTCATCTGAACCAGAAGCACCGCCTTTAGCAGCCTCTGCCATCTTCCGTTTCTTCTTAGCTAGTATAGCTGCCTTTGTTGGGTTCCCTTCACTGTCATAGTCATAGTCATCATCATCTTCATCAACAAATTCTTCTTCTTCTTCACTCTCTGTATCTGAAAGACAACCATAATATGTGTTTTGGATACCACAACTAGTTGATCTTTACAGTAACTATTGAGAATTAGAATAACATAACATGTACCTTAACGATTCTTTTTTCATAACAGAACTTTATACATATTCATTTTATTGTAAATTGTCACAAACGTACAAAACATAAACAGGAAGTTAGCATTTCACGTTGAACTCTTGTATCTTTATGTCTAATTACCTTATTAACTTCCATTAATATATAATGTTTACAAGTTGTGAAATGTAAGAAATATATCTGATAGAATAAATACCCATAGCAAGCCAGCAGTTCATTCAAAACAATCGTGAAAACAGGTTTATAACGAGCTACTTACATAACAAGAGCCAAAACAGATACTCTAAAGAATGAAGTCACACTTCGTTTATTTTGCTATTACACAGTTAATCAGAATACATAATCATTGCATCTATAATTCACATATGAAAACAAATTATGGCATGAAACAAAAATGTCTGTTCCTAAGACACACTTTCAGTCAATGTTATACATTGTACAGTTAATAAACAAGCAGAACTTTAGAAATCTCTGTCGAACAAAAATGTTTAAGTTATAAAATATACAGTACACAAAATGTTTGAGTTAGAGTTAATATAGTATACATAATGACGTAGATAACTGTTAACTGGGTGACAATTTTTTTTTGTAATTACAGAACACACAAGTACACAAAACACACAAGCAGGTAAAGTCAAAGCACAACATCTTTTTAAGAACACAACTTTTCACTTTCTTCTTTTTCTACGCTTTGATTTTTTATCTAAAATACCTGTTTCATCATCGTCATAGCCATCATTGTCCCCATTTTCTCCTTGCTCGTTACTGAAATAGGGAAACAGAACAGTACATATAACTGTCTAAGAGCAGTAAGCAAGGAAACATACGTGTATAACATTCTAAGAGCAGAAACCATGGACAATATGCGTGTATAACTGTCTAAGAGTAGTAAGCATGGAAACCATACGTATCATATAACTCTCTAGGAGCAGTAAAGATGTAAACTATGTGTTTATAAATTTCTAAGAGCTGTAAGCTAGGAAACCGTATGAATTATTGTCTAAGAGCAGAAAACTTGGACACTAAACGAGTATAACTTTCTAAGAGCAATAATCATGGACAACATACACATGTTATGAAGTACATTTAATATTTGTATCATTTTATACCGTTTTCTGGTTTGGATTTTTGTTATTGAAGTTATTTTGTTTTCTCTTATTCTCTATAAACTCGAAACGACTTATGATTTATCTATTATTTGCGAGCGTTTGGTATCCATGATTGGCCATGATTCGTTACTCTGAACATTTTCATAGTGCTAGTTTGATGCATTATATCATTTGATAATTCAAGCATAATATGTTGAAGACATTTAGATTATACATTTACATGTAATTTACTTTGATGTTTAAATATATCCAATTGTTTTCTTTCTTGGGGAACATTTGACAAGACTGTGTGATATAAACAGAAATGGTGCTGACACTAGGAAATGGACGAATTTTGAAAACTCGACGGTATGCCATTATTAGTTTTTTTCAAATGATAACGTTTTATCTTTAAAAGGCTTATGACATTCACAATTCATAATGTACGTTGTTGGAAATAGCATTGCAAGTCCCTTGCGTTGTATTTAAAAAGTATAAAAAAGAAGATAAAAATTAGGGTAAGCATGTTTAAAAGGTACTTGAAAGTTTTCAAACTCCTCAATAATCATGTAATTAAAGTGAAAACATTTTCTGTCGTCAGAGAATTTGCTCGTAATTTGTAATTTATAAATGCAGAGTTTGTTTCTGATTGTATCAAACAATCCGTATGTACGGATGAGTCAGGACTTTATGAAGTAGCAAGTTTATGCGTTTCTCACAAGAATACGGGTGCCTTTACGCTTACATTGAAGTTCGTTTCCGTTTCAGGAAGTCAAAACATTCGTGTTAGTGAAAACGTATCCATGCAAGATTAAAAATTATTCAAACTGGATGAAATAATTTCGAACATTTATATCTATTTAAGATGAAAGTCTTGTACAACGAAATAAAACACCTTCGTGTGTCAGTTTACAATATACTAGTATATTTCCATAAGTGCTTAGATAAATATTAATTCATTATATGATCATCAAATGATGTTTTATTATTTATAAAGAAGCCAAATCCTAATGCAAAAATAATGTGATTCACCGCCCCAAACACGCATTAACTCTCATAACCCCGTGGTCTTATGCTAAACTTTAAGTGGGGAGGAGAACGACAGCATAATTCAATTTTAAATATCTTTGTTATTACTTGTATCCTGTAACTTTTGTACATTTCATGCGATTAATTTTTACTATCAAATGGGTCACTGAAATACAGAGAGAATAGTGGACATACTATATATCACACTAAGAAGTAAGAAAATATGGATATTATATTCGTAGTTCGACATAGATATATCAGCCGTAATGTTGTGATACGGATTGTAACACACGGAAAAAAATCCAGATGTTATTGGTCAGAATAAAATTAAACTTTTTTTTTACACGTAACAGCTCAATTAAGATACAAACATAAGATTAGTAACGAAAATAGCATGCTCTCAAACAGAGCAAATGAACTTTACATCACACAATTTAATTTTTAATATCTGTTGAATATGATTCATTGGCCAAAGATTACAGCCCATTAACCTTTCATATACCTTTACTAAATACTTTAATCTGTTTATAATACTTTAATTTCAGTTGGCAGATTGTCATACATTTATTAAACATCAAGCAACAATGTGATGGCTGTAAGTAGAATATAATCGGCTAGTTCAGCGTTATCTTTCATCATAATCCCATTTTGTAACGTAATATTTTCCTTGTTTACTGGAGCTAATGGAATGGTGGAACGTGTAAATCACACAATAATAAGATAATGGCAATGATAATGTGTCAGATACCTCTAAGGAAACACTGAACTTATTTATTATTATTCTTAATAACATTATTGATATAAGGATAAAGTGAAGTTCATAAGGCATTAAACAAATTACAATCAGTGAAAAACCTCTTTTAAGTATTTCCCCCGCAAAAGATAAAGAAAACGTATGTCATGCATTAAAAAGGTAAATAAAAACGCTTGGAAAGGAAAACACTACTACTTTGCTTTTGGTATGTTAGGCCCTACCTATTCCTTCTGTTCTGTTTCAAATAAAACGTTGGTATTTTTTCTAAGTAACCCAAATCAATTTTTAAGTTGAAGACATATATCGACTTTCATGCTTTACTGTTTGAGGAAGACGTCAGATGCCCTTCCGTGCATTAGTTATAGCACGACAAGGCACCTTAGTAGAACCACCAACGTTCTGTGAGCTAGCTGCAAAGGTCCCTCTCATGAATCAATCCAGAGTCCCTTGCGGGATTCGTCCATACAGCGATGAGGGGCATGTGTAAGCTTGTAACTTGAAAAAAGCAATGATTTTATTAATAGTAAACTTACAAGATATTGACAGCAACGTTGCTTTTGTTGTTCTCAGTTTTCTTATTACAGCAACACATACAGCAACAGATCGTCATGAAGATCAGTGAAAGTAGCATGAATACGAGAATTATTCCAACGTAAACAGTACATGGCATCTCCTCCCAGCTCCATACAAGAGTACCCGGGATAGTCTCATAACAAAAGTAACGAGTTTTGTTCTCTGTAATATAATAACATATACTTGATAATTGTGGCTTATTTGTGTCGTGGACAATCTTTCTATGCGGCGGAGCAAAATAAATCCCAAAAAGACATTTGTCATTTTGTGAGGCAAAAATCTTTGGCTTTTTAGTACGAAAGAAGGAACCTATTGAAAACAATGGCCGTGTCGTGGGTTTTTTTCACACCGCAGCACAAAAAAAGTACATTAAACAAATCTAATAAAAAATTGCACTGTACATATAGAATTTGGCATGAGGGAGTCAGTGACATCCTTGAATGATAGGACACTCTACGTGTTTCCTATTAGTTATATTTGCTATAAAATACCATCGGATAAGTAATGACAAATGATCCCGGTCATTGAGTCTTTATGGTCATGTGTCTCTCACAACTGATTAAAAAAACCAATTAGGATAGTCTGTCGGTCGCCTGCGGATTTATTGATAACTTCTTGTTAGTTACCAAGTCGATTTGGTGGTGCGCAAATGACTTCTTATACATGTATATCTTTAACTGTATGACGTCATGTGCATAATCGCAAGAAATAAATAACTCTTGAACATGTTCAGTATGTCAGAAATGAATTTTTCAGACCTTTTGAAAGTAAGGTTATACTTACCAACTGTCACTGGCCAACCTAAAATAGAATAAAATAAAGAGTTTTGTTGGTGTAACACAGCATTAAACAAACATAAACAATATGATACCTACTCTACTCACTCAAAATAACACTTCAAAAAAGAATAACTTACACATTCGGTAACCATCACATTTTATTGTTACATATCAGAGTTGAGATGATGTCACTAAGGCGTGAGAAAACAAGTGTTACTTTTATTCTGAATCCCTTTGTTTGTAATGTTGTAAAGAAAGTAAAGAGTTTTTCTTCGCCCACTCTGAAATACCTAAATGTGATGTGTCATGTTATCAGACTCAGTGACGTCAGCTTTGATATTAATGTCATGAATCTATCAACATTTTCTAATTAATAACCAAATGTGAATACAAAGATCCACAAGGAAGAGCGCTGTTCACATAACCCTGCTCCACTCTCCCATCCCCAACTACACCCCAGTCCCTCCAAACAAGACCACGGAACAAAAAGACTATCTTGTTAAAATGGACATGATGGGGATACTTTAGATATTAGAAATTAAATCTGGGAGCACTTGTATAAATTGTTTGTTCAATAAGTTCGCGTGCGTGATGAAGTCGGCAAATTCATTTTGCCCATGCTAGCAAATTACCTAACAAAGGAAAATATAGCGCAATCCAAGCACAAGCTTATAAAAATGGCAATCAAAACTAGGTGAGAATTGTTTGTGAGTTTTACCTAACGTTTTTGCAGGACTTGAAGTGAACGGGCTCAAGCCAGCATCATTCTGTGTTTGTAACTGGATGACGTACCACGTGTCGAAGTAGAGATTGTTGATGGTGTGGGTCACGATGTTGGTTGACAGATTGACGTACGTGTAAATGTCATTGGTATACCGTAAATATCCTAATATATACCCTGAAAGAAAACAATTGACTCATATTTATGTACCATTTTTATAATAAGAGTTACAGAAACCGAACAAATACAAACAAACGTATTCCATTAAAAAACATATAATGTAACAATGATTCTATAAGAAAGTAAATAAGTGTATGAAATTCAAAAATACAATAAAACCACTTACAAAACAAATATATGACAAACAATGCACATGTTTCTTGACTTTTTTAAGTAACTATATTAAATATCCTATATGAATTAATAAAAGAGGATGGTCAAGACATCTGCCTCTCAAACAAAGGGTCGTGGGTTCGAAATGAATTGGGGTCATGACCATGTTTTTGCATGAACGTCTGTACTGGTTAGATCTAAGATGTACATTCCAGAGCAGTTCAAACAACATAAACCTTTCTTTAATATCGATTTTATAATATTTAAAGATTTCTTATATTTGATATCATTAGATTAAAACAATGTGCACAGTTGTTCATAATTACTTGTGCTCAATGGTAAAACCTTCAAGCTTTCCTTTCATTTTGATATTATTCATAAAACATAATTGTTTGCGAAATTTTAGTCCCCGTAAAAATAATATATGGAATACGTACCTACTGGGTTCCCGTTCCAATAGACTGTGTCCAGGGTGTCCCATTTGCACGTGATTTCTGACGTAGAGATTCCAACGCACGAGAAGTTAAAGTTAGACGCATCTGGTACTGTATGAAAAATATGCCAATGTATATTAATGTCATACATTTGTAACCTTAGCAATTGCATGTATAGATTATATCTGCCAATATGATGTACCATTAACATGATTATATCTGGCGACATTCGCACAATTAATTAGGCAATGTACATCTTCTGACATTGTACATCTTCTGACAATACCTATTGTTAGTAGATAACAATATTCATGCCTGGCGATAAGTTGATTGTTCATTTTTCATTTTGTGCGTAACATTTGCACAAATTACCAACACATTAGCATCGTAATATCTTATGACATTCACACATATTTAAGTTTTACATTTCACATATTGACATATATAAGAAATAATTTGTTGAAAGTAAGAAAGACTTGTTGAAAAAACTTACTATCTGAGCTTGTTTGGCAAGTAATGACGTAATCAGTACCGTTGCTACCAGAACTAAAGTACGAATGAATGGTGATATTATAGGTGGCAAACTTTCCCAGGCCATAATACGTGTAGGTCTCATAGGTCTTGTCATTCAGTACTATTGACTGAAAATATAAAAAAGTTTGTTAACAAATATTTTTTTTAAAAAAACGCTATGCTCAACAAACTAAATTAGAATCACAAAGAAACGAGCACATCATCACTTTGGAATTGAAATAAACAAATACTACCACAAGATAAAATTAAATTGGTCTTAGGAACAACTTCATGCATGTATATACTCATAATATTATATAGCAAAAAAACATATTTAAAATTATATGTTTACTTTGAAAACTTCAGTATTTGCAAAAAAAGGATCAAATGAGGCAGTAGAATATTGTTGTGTAAACACTACAAACTGTCTCACGTAAATATATAAAAACCATGAACCAACTTTGTAAACTAAGAGATCCTTACCGGTAATCCGTATTCTATTTTGAGCCCATCCACTCGTTCTATATCAAGGTGGTATCCGTCAACTGTTGCACTTGCTGTCTGTGTCCATGTCACCCTCATCGTTGTTGCGTTTACAGCCGTGCAAGCAAAATTTGTTGGATCTGTTCCTGAAAAAGAAATCGCCAAAAAACGTAAAAAGCAATTATGTTATAGTAACATATTTGAGCCGTACCATGACAAAAACCAACATAATGGGTTTGCGACCAGCATGGATCCAGACCAGCCTGCGCATCCGCGCAGTCTGATCAGGATCCATGTTGTTCGCTGTCAGTTTCTCCACTTGTAATAGAGTTGGTAAGCGAACTCTCTTTCACTGGTAGAAAGTCTTCCTAGCTCTATTCAAGAATTATATTTCCCTTTTCTTCAATGCTTTTTGTTATTAAAATACCCAGCACTGAGAAAGTTGTGAGTGCTGTCCGGAGACAGATCGTGTTAATTTCAAATTCCATTTTGTAGAACTAATCAGTACTGGTGTCATATATGAGGAAACATCGTCATGACTCTGTAAGAATTTGAACTATTTTGGTTTAGAGGCAGATACTTTAACCACTAGACGTCGTTCCCTCTATCAAAAAGATTATTTAAGTGAACGAATTGAAAGCGCATATGACATTTGAAGAACGAAAAAGCTTGCAATACACAAAATAAATCAGTCCAATAATTTTTACTCATTTATTTATTTTTTTACTTTTTTGGGGGATGGGGGTGGGGAGGGTGTTGACCAATAAAGATGTTGACTTATCAGGACAGCTCCATAATATTTCATTTTGATACACGTGGTACTTACATATTACAATATATTTTCTAAAAATGGTCTTAGAAAAGACACATCTCTGGGGGTATTCTATTGGATCATTAAACTCATAAATATCAAGTGATATATCAAATAAGAATCATATACTAGTAAATAAAATGATATAGTTACCTGTGGAGTATGCTAGAATACTGAAAAATACAACAACGAACAAATATTCCAATGAATCGTTGTTGACCTTTTTGAATTTAAGGTTTTTGGGCTTTTTGTACATTTTCATCTCTGTATTTTCACATTTTATCTTACTTATGTTTTATTACACATCTTTGTGTCACTAAGACGTATTACAGAATCTCACATAAATGATATAATAATTTTGTACTTTAAGACATTAGACTAAATTATATAAAGAATTAGGCTTGCGACAGATTAAAAGATTTTAAGTTCAATAGATTAATGTTTTAAGGACAAACATATTCATTGCTACATTAATTGGTTATTCGATCGGACGTTTCGACAAATAATAGTGAGCGGTATTGTTGTGTATATATACATGTAATGGGTAGACGACAAATTGTATTGCAGCACAGAATCATTAAGTAAAGAAGTCGGAAGTATATATACATGTAATAGGTTCCGAAACGGATGAGATCAATCAAATGGTGATCCATGGGCATGTTAATTCTTACTTTCATTTAAACATTTCTTTCGTATCACTCGAATCCAGATATGTTTTAAAGGGACTCCCTCCACTGAGGTTTCTTTACATGACGGGACTGGAAACATTTTTTGCAAGGCTTGTATACCATCTGATGTAGTTCTGGACCAATAATGTGTGTGTGGTTATTTTCAGTACATTCCCTCACCACATTTTTCCAGAATATTCATTCTTATTGTGCAAAAATGGCACCAAAATGAAACGCGTTGCAACGCTTTTTGCTCAAATCGGGATAAGAACTGCTCAAAGTCGGTTTTTTTATTTCATCTTTAGTATATTTCTATAGTATCATTCGTTGTTGTCTCTATTTAAGTTCTTCATTTAAAATATGTAAGAATTTCAATTTTTTTTATGTTTTTAGACTTTATGGCCTCGATAGCGCTCCTTTAAAGTTACTTACCTTATTTTTAATTCATGTATTATTTGTAAGTTAACCTCATTTATTTGTGCATTGATTGTTTGATAAAATCTTTAAATCTCGAGGAAACACATAAGTAATTAATGTGTCCGTAGTTGAATACTTTTGCAATATTCAGTAACTTTTATAACGCAAGACTTTGTATAATAATTGGCTTAATACGATCACTGTTCGGTTAAAAGTGTGATAGTACTTTAAGAGAGAATGTTCCGGGGCCTCACTGAAGAAAACCTTTAATGAAATATAGTCGCTCTAATGTAATTGATTGATTGGTAGGATGGTAGGTTGATTGGTAGGTTTGAAGTTGGATGGTTGATTGTTCGGTTGATAAATTGATTGATTGATTGTCCGGTTGATTGATTGATTGATTGAAAAGGCAAATAATATTAAATTATAAGACTTCTCTCTTCCTTAATGCAAAGACTTACTAAATTAGTTTGATCATAGACGAGTGTACAAAAATAAATGCACATTTGTTTCTAAAGATGAAATTAAATTCCAACTTTTGCTAAATTTATGAATCTCAATATTGAACATTAAACAATGTACAGCCTGGTCATACAATCTAAATGTGCGGACATGCAACAGTATAGAACCTGGTCAAACTTTCAAGATGAGTGTATTGTCCTCACTATTTACTGGCATCACCGGCCTGATTTTATTCAAAGAGGGCGGACAATGTTCAATCATTTTTAATACTACTTAAACGCTAATTTCATTGGATAATTAGATATCATTAGAAATGTGTGTGTTTTATATAACAATCACTTAACCGGTAACAAAGTACACTAAAGGTAGGTCAAAAAGTGATTCGAATTTTTGGATTATAACAGATTATGAGTTGAACCGTTTAGTAAAACAGAAACTTGGCAATCCTACATAAAAAGTATTCGGCTAATGTCTGTTCATTTATATATTACGATACATGAGGTGTTGACAACTGATGTATATATACATGTAAATCTTGTTATATTGTATACATGACTTTGTTGTGAAGGTGTGATTTATGTATATGCGCATGCATCATGTCCAATCAGATTACGTTATTATTGGTTTTTGTGATTGGAATTAATATTTCTTCAGGTATTTCACTTTTCAGTTGTTGCTTTTTCTAAAGCGGGCGGTGTAAATCTAATTAGTTAAAATATACAAGTATTTCTATAAAAATTTAATATCAATAATAAAAATTATGTTGTTTTACTTTGTTTTTTATCATTAATCAGTTTATATCATTCTTGATAAAAAAATAATTGACTGTTTAATAAGAAAAGACATTTTTTATATTTTAGAAAATTTTCTAGTTAAAAAAACATAAACTGAGTGTCCAAAATTAAAAGGACGGGCGGATTTAGCCAGTTCGCTGCCAGACTATAATTGTATTTCTATTGTTTATTTGGCGCGGATAAACAGAATTTTATTCCTGAAGTTTGATACTTCTTTTCACTTAATGTACATTGAGTATATAAAACCTTTTAAGGAAGAAAAGAAATAAAAAAGGCCGAAAATTCGTTTTAAAAATAGTAATAAAATGCAATATTTAAAAAAAAAAACAATGAATTAAATAAATCAAATCCCATATTCACTTTCTCTCCGGGACTTAATTCGTTTTTACCAAATATTAATTCGTAATTACAAAATATTAATTCGTTTTTACGGAATATTAATTCGTTTTTACGAAATAATAATTCGTTTTTATAAAAAAAAGTAATTCGTAATTACGAGATATCAATTCGTTTTTTACGAAATATCAATTCGTTTTTACGAAATAATAATTCGTTTCTACGAAATATTAATTCGTAATTATGAAATAGTAGTTTGTTTTTACGAAGTAACTTCATTCATAGGAAATATTAATTCGTAATTACGAAATATTAATTCATTTTTACGAAACATGAAGTCGTTCCTACGAAATATTAAATCGTTATTACGAAATATTAATTCGTTCGTTTTTACAAAATCTTATTTCGTTTTTATAAAACACTATTTTGTTTACACGAACATGAACAATCACGATACATTCAATCGGTAATGAGGATAGCAAGCAAAATCATATACTTAAGTAAATGGCATGACATGACATAGAGTTTGAATTGAAGGTGATTATGAGCTTGACATAGAACTTTCTAACCTCACAATCAAAAGGGGTCATTTACAAGCCTGGATCAACCTTGCCACCAAATATAACGATTATAAGCCTAATGACTCTAAAGTTATTATATTTGAGTGAACAGTGTTTTTGAATGAGAAGTCATTTGCAATCCAAAATATCCTCTTTTTCCCATTTTCAAAAACATATTCCCAGAGATAATTCTGAGATAATTATTTTTTTTTCTGACAAGCTACTTTTAAAAAAAAGTAACACGCTATATTATTTTTCTTTAATCATACCCATTAAGGGACGGGCTCGTATTTTCTTAAAATTTATGTATTGGCTCCATGCGATCATAAAAAGATGATATTTAGTTTCAAAACTCAATAAAATCGACAAAACGAAACAGAAAATTTTTTTTTGTCCACGTCTTCACTTGAACCCCTGAACCAACACATTTTTCCCAGCGCCTGTACTCAACCAACGGCGAGGTATAAGTCTTAGGAAGAAAAAATAATCACTTGTTATACGTACTGTGTTTACCTGACTAATATTTAGTCAGGACCTTAGATAGATAATACCAAAACTCTTAAGTACGAGAAAAAAAAAATTATTCTTTCATCTGGCGGTCATTCCCTTTAAAATTCATCTGTAAGGTAGTTTTTATTTTACTTTTTGAAAATTTCTCAATTTCACAAAACACCAAATTATTTTCCAAAATTTTAACAAGGGGCCTTTTCCCAAAATAGCTGGAAATGCCCTGCATGATTTTTAAAATCAAGTTCATTGTGGTCTTGACCTGCGACGACTGACCAAAAATAAATATGGGTTATCTACTGGCCAGTACCTCACTGGCCTCTTCCCTCAATAAATATAAGGATAGTAAATGTCATAGGTATCAAGTTATTGAGTCGACAAGAAAGAGACTGTTGTGCCTATTGTGTTTCTGATTAATCACAAAATTTATTTTGTAAAATCGAAACATTAATTCGTAATTACGAAATAATATTTTGTGCTTACGAATTAATATTTCTTAATTACGAAGTAATGTTTCGTAAAACCGAATTAATTGCGAATTAATATTTCGTAAAAAGAGTCATTATTTCGTAAAAACGAATAATTATTTCGTAAAAACGAATTAAAGGGTTCAAAACTGAGGTTCGAAAGCCTAAAAACAAAACATTTGAATTTCTTACATAAATGAGCAGGGACACTTTAAACAGAAATATATGCAAAGATAGTTAAGAAATATACTTTGAAAATCGTATTTTTATGCTTTTCTTAGCCCGACTTGAGTGAAAAGCGTTTCAATTGTTGAAAACGTTCTGAAATTTGGCACAATTATATAGAATATACGTTTTCCTTCAGATGCAGAAATAAATAACTTTTTACATTTTGTCTCATTTTAAAAAAGGTTACAATAAATTATAACTCTTGATTTATCTTAGCACAAACTGACCCCAGTAACATAGCTTGTGCGGCATTGAACTCCACCACCCTATCGTTGTCATGGACACAAGCCACTGATGTCAGTGTGCAAGGCTATTTTCTATATATAGAACGAGTTGATGGACTGAGAATTGAACCAGATATACCGGTAACCTATCTTCTTATTTCATATACTTTTTAGGAAAAAAATCATTGAAGTCTTTCATACAACAAATTAATTCAGTTTAGTGGACACATTCTAAGATATGTCCGAGTATCTCCTGTGTCTATTCTTCGAAATATATATGTATTCTTTGGTATAATTTGGTACTCTTCAGTACAATTCGATATTTTTCTAGACAGATTTAGGCAGAAACGCTCAAATAAAGAGTTTATAAAAATCGAAGGAAATTAAAAATTATAATACAAAAACTATATATAATTACGGACCAAATCCTTTAATCGTCCTTATGGACGAGGATATAGTTGTTTGGCTCATAGGTCAATACCTTTCCAATGACTGTAACTGTGTGCCGTGTTTAGCGAGGTAAGCGTTTTAATTAGAGTTCACACAATTCTACACTGTTATTCACTCAGCAAACAATGAACTTTTTGCAATGTAATTGAATTGACTTGAAATCGGTCTTTTGTGGGCGATTTTAGGAAATGTAATTATAAGCTACAACATTTATATTTAATTCAGCACAGCAAAATGTTTTTACATGTATTTTCAGTCAGTGAATTTGAACTCAAAGACATATGACACCTACCAGTTTTACGGTCTGGGTAAATATGGCACTTACAACATTACCATACATTCTTACACCAGTGTGACAAACCTCACTAGCTACGTCACAACGTGTACAACTGCTGAAGATGGTAGGCCTTTCATATAATTGAGCCGCGTCACGACAAAACCAACGTAATACGTTTGCGACCAGCATGGATCCAGACCAGACTGCGCATTCGCGCAGTCTGATCAGGATCCATGCTGTTTACTTACAAACACTATTAGAAGAAGAGAAGCTGATAGGGAACATCATGGATCCTGATCTGACTGCGCGGATGCGCAGGCTGGTCTGGATCCATGCTGGTCGTAAACGCATTACGTTAGTTTTGTCGTGACGCGGCTCATATAAATATCATTATTTTGGCATTGCGAAAAAAATGTAAATATGTTCAATGAAAGTAGAACTAATAGTACTTAAATTCTATTTATGAAAAATGTACAATGTTCACATGCTTTCAAACCTAAGCAAAGTAAAATTCTAAACCAGATTTTATTATGTTTCATTAAATATTTCAAATGCTTTTATTTAATTTTTAAATTTCAACAGCCAGATAAGAGAGAGACAGACACAGAAAAGAACAAGTGCGATTTATTTATGACAATGTATAGTCTGGAGTCATTTTTATCAGAAATGGTTATAATGAATTTGACATATGTATAATCCATTCTGTGACAAGAAAGCACCCCGTATCTTTATTCTAAACATTATTATTATCATTATAATTATAATTATTATTATTATCAACATTATTATTATTACTTTTATTACTATTACTATTATTATAATAATAATAATAATAATTATTATTATTATTATCATTATTATTATTATCGTTATTTTTAATATTATTATTATTATCATTATAATTATTATTATTATTATTATAGTTCCTAATAGTGCTCCTTTGACATTTTACTGCACGGGAATATCGACGTCCTCGGTGAGATGCACGTGGAGTAGCCTGGATCAAGTATATTGGAACGGTGTACCTATTGGTATGTCTATTAGATTTAACCCTTAACCCCGCTAAATAACTTAAATAGACTTGTCCATCTTTATATCTGGACGAAACCATTCATTAGTTGTGGTGAAATTTGACTGAATAGCAAACAGTTCAGACTTTGATGAGACGGTAGGGATGCAGTTTGGTTAAAATCAGCTCCTAAATAATGCTATGTAAACATAAGAAGATCTGAAATGTTGTAAGATTGGCACGGATGTCCCGGTTATCTTGGTCTACGGGTAGAATATGTTACCACCAGATTAAAGGTTAAGATCGCGTGGTATATAGTACATTTGTATACTAGCATTTCGTTTAACATTTTGACATTTAAACATCGAGCATATTCAAAATTACATAAGGTCAATTCCATCAATTCCATCATATTCCATCAAATACATTATAGCAGGGTTAACAATGGCGAACTTGAGGTGCTGTTCTCACATAACATTATAATGACAAAGTACAGTTAAGTAATGTTTTGTAACAATATAAGGATATATACCTCTAATCATTGTGCAATAAGGAAGAACAAATTCAGTGACGTTTTCAAGTAGGTTATATGTTTATATAACATGTATCAAAGGTGTTTAATTGAGGTAAGTTTTTTTTCTCCTTTGAGATTACTCTCCTATGTTCTTTCCTGAATTTCGCTCCCCTTTTTACTTTGAATTTTTCTTTGGGTTAGGTTTTACGTTACACCAACACTGTAAAGGTCATAGATTACCCATATGGAGACTTTCCAGCTTTACTGGTGGAGAAAGACCAACGGTGTCCCTCAATGCATTATTTCAGACAGGGAACCACCGAAGTTACGTAAGCCAGCTTAATAGCTTCCTCACATAAAGTATCCAAATTCCTTGCGGGATTCGAACGCAGTGATAAGGGACAAGTGGTCGTAGCATTGCTACTTTTATATAAGTGTCTATGTTAAAGGAAGGAATGAAGAAATGAAGGAGGGAAGGGCGTTCTTTACTGACCAGGTCTGAGAGTTCCGCTTTAAAAACATTGGTGTATTTTGTTGTATTTAAAACTATATTTGTATCTATTGGTATGGTCTTAAATTCATCGGCCATTTATAATGTTATAGTCACTTAGTTGATCACAGAAGTATTATCCAAGAAAAAGTATAATATACTTCTAATTTTAACCGTTGTGTATTTGTTTGTATTTCAGGTTTTAGATTACAATGGTTGAGCTCCAATTTATCCTCACTCTTCGAGACGACCGTGAGTTCAAATCTCACAACGACCCTCGTGACTGGACTCAACTTCGGTACATTATACTATCTTATGTTAAACCCATATACAAGCATCGGTCAGGGCACACTGTACTCAACCACAAGCGCCTACACATTAGGTACATCCTTATTTATGTTTTTAAATACGTTTGTCGCGCGATTACCTCAAGCTAGGTAAAGGTCAAGGTCTATTGATCCCTGGCCTAATTTCATGGCGTGAAAAGTATTTTCTGTTCGTCATGAAAATCAGTTGACTTCTTCTGGTTAGAAACATTTTGTGCAATATTAGATATTCAAAATTAACTTCCATGGCTCTAATAAGTACTGGTTAAATAATACAGTGTCATTTTCTACTGATATAACTGGAACTATTGGTAAAGTCCAATATTAATAGTTTCCACCATCACTTCAAGTGATACAACAGACCGATGAAAAATGAACTAAATGAAATATTTTCAGTATTCGATGTTATCTTATAAAATAAATAAAGATTACACAATGTTATCTTATGTAATTCTATGTTTATATTTCAGGATTTTCGGAACCAGTTGTAGGTAAGTCAAGTCATTATGTGATGCTGTAAACACTAACTAAACCATAGAAAACCCTTTAAAGGGACTCGACTGCGGGTTTTTGGCATTACGGGAAAGGAAATAATATTTCGATATTAAAGTTTTATTTGAATAGGTCAGGACCAATAACATGTGCATGTGATTCGCTCACTATACATTTTTCCAGAGTAATTATTCTTATTAACGCTTTTCACCCTAATCCGGCTAAGAATGGCACAAATAACAATATATTAAATAGTATGTTTCTTATTTATGTTTTGCATTTCTTTCTGTTTAAAGTACCTATGTAAGGAATTCAAAATTATGTTTTAGGCTTTAGGACAGCATTGGAGTTCCTTTAATTCAGGACTTGTATTGTAAAGATTGTTGTTTATTGCTAATTAATGTAGCCTGACTGAAATCCACATGACTGGTTGTATTGATTCAGTATATTGATGATACAATGTTGATGCATTTTACGCCACATATGACTAGATATTAAATATGTATAAAGATTTTGAAAGTGTTATTAGAGAAAGGGATACAATCTAATTCATCATTTTCTGTTTTATATTAACACACAATGACGTCCCTTTATTGCCTACCTAAAGACAACCTAGTAATATTTTCAAACCTATCTTTAGAAGATTAAAACCTAAATAATTATTGCATGTTTTAGTACAATTTTACCGATGTATCGGTCTTCTATACTTTAATTATTCACAAGACTCCCTTTTTGAAAGCGTAGAATGCCGCGCTAACCAAAAACCCAATTTGAAATATGCACTTAAAGTTTATAACAGCAGTATGTAACTTGTATTTTCTACTGCTGTTACTGACAGTAACTATCAGCAATATAGCAGCAATACTGCTGTATCTAGTAGAATTTTCTATCAGCAGTGGTAGCATTTATATTCTCTTTCCTACCTATATTTGATAATTTCATATTCATTTTTGGAATAAATCGGAAGATATTTTTATAGATTAACATGTTTGTAACATAATATTGTGTCGGTAGCAATATTTGTAAGATATTAACTTTGTAAGATATATATCACTTAAAAATCAAATATTATAATTCCTTCCATAGAAAATGTGACAAGATATTACTGTAATGAAGCTGTACCGGGATTTCTGGTGTTTGGTTGGGAGGAGATGCCGTGTACGATATACACGGGGACAATCAGTGCACTGTTTGTGGTGTGTGGCCTGTTTATTGGTGTAATCGCGTGCATGTCGTGTTGCAGCAAGACAGCGTCTAATGATATCAGCCTCAACTTTTTGTTAGTAAATTTAACTATTTCACATGTTAATTATTATAAGGTTCGAGCGAAAAGAAAATGGTTTCCATATACAAGTGTTTCAGCCAATTCCGGTTAAAATAAAGACGTTTTTATTGGTTCATAAATTTTTTTTTAAACGTTTCTAACTGATTTAACTTTTCATCAATAATAAAAAAAGTTTCGTCAAAAATCACAAAAGTTTTGAAAAGCCCATTTCAATAGTTTATTTTATTATTTAAAGTGTTTAAAGTTTGATCACATTTTGATACCGATATTAAATTTATTACACGCTAATCAACAGGCATACTTTGTTTCCAAATTTTAAAAATAAAACAAAATGAATGCCAAATAAAAACATGGTATGTAAGAGCAATTGTTTCTGTCACCAATAGGCAGTCTTCAGGTGGTAAAAGAAGAAGACGTCGTGATGATGATGATGATAGTGACGGTGGTGATACCGACAATGATGCCGAAAAGGACGAGGACATGACTGATGATGAAGAGCACGGTGAATATGACGATGATGATGGCTATGAAAATAAAGGTTACAGGTTAGTGTAGACATTATATAAAACAAATACTAGTACGTTGAGTGGATCAATCGAAATATCAACTGTAAGTAAATAACTGGTTTCTAAAGCTCTAATATACATTGTATAACCTAAATTTATAGAGAAATTTTAAACCTTAAAGAACTCCCAAAGATACACTCAATTATTAATTTATTAACAGAACCATTTTGGATTGTAAAAAAAACAACAACAAAAAAACAAACAAAAAAAACATGTTGACTACATTGAATCTCTCTCTACCTATCCCATTTCGACATAACTCATTAAATATTATCAAAGTTCACGAAACATGTTATCTGAATCTGATTCAGGTCAGATGAAGATCCACGAAGTCCCGAGAGTAGAAAGACATGCTCCCCTGACGATGAAACTAATTCTCAAGGAGGTTCACCAGACCTTGCACCTAGTAGACAGTCAGGGATGATGGGCGGGGCAGGTATATAATCTTTTATTTCTATCATGCAACGTTTGAATATATTGATTGCAAAATTACAGTCACTGGCTCATTATCAGCAGTTCGTGTAATGAAAGTCTTACATATTGGTTTCAAATCAAACTATTATGACACTAGTATGGGTCAATTTCATGTATATGTATATATTTCGCTTAATCTATTTAATTACCATTTTGTGAGATTTGTGCTATACATTTTATTATATTGCAATAAAGAATCACAGAAAATGGAGCTAGAAAGGCAGTTAACAGCTAGAGATGTTGAACTAGAAGCCATAAGCGAGGATGAAGATGTTGTGTCTGACAGTGACTATGACACGCAGTCTGAATATGAAGATACCGATGAAGCTGAACAAGAAAACGATGGTAATGATGCAAGCGCCGCAGGTGTATCTGTATTTGCAAGTAAAGATGTAAAGGCCAAAGGGAAGAAAAACGTAAAGGAAATCAAGGCAATTGGAAAGGCAAAGTCAACAACTTTATTGAACAAAGACGCTAACAAAAAAATCAATGCTACAGTAGCTTTAGTGCATACAGAAGATCCATGTAGTGATAAAATTGCAAATAATAATGAAAATAATGATCGAGATTACAACAAAAGTGCAAATGGAGATGTAGCTCCCGATGATGATTGGGGCGAAGACAATAAAACGGTTCACTTTGGTATAAAAAATGGTAAATTCATCAAAGGTGCACAACCAAATATGAAGTCTAAACAACAGCCTTTACAATCAACAAATGGCACAAGAAAAAGCATGGTAAAAATAGATAATGATTGGGATGATGACTTAAGTAGCTCAATTAATGACCCAACCAGCAATACAGATGCAATGGCAAGAGTAGAAGTTGATGACTGGGGCAGCCCAATTGATGACAAAACTAAAAATACAAATATGCGTGCAGTGTCAAAAGGTAAGTCAAACATGTATACAAAGACAAATGTTCCAATAACAGCAACAGACGAAAATAACTGGGACGATGTCGTAACAGAAGAAATATTTACTCTTAAAGGAAGTAAAACAATTTTGCCAACAAGGAGCAAGCAAAATTCAACCAGGACAAACGAATATGAACTTAAGTCTTTAAATTTAAAAGCGAGTCGAAGTAGTAGTTATGATGACAAAGCTTTGAACAAAGAGCTCTACAATGGCGATCCACTTAAAAGAATAAAAGGAATAAAAACACCAATTAACGAGTTGGAAGATGATGATGACTGGGGCACAGATGTAACTACAGAAAATATCAAAGGACCTATCAGTGTCTCCGCAAAAGCAACACATCTAGGCAAAATGCCAAGTAAATTCAAAACGACCGTCTTACAAACACAAAATAAAAATGAAAGTCACGAGATTTTGAAGTATAATTATAAAAGCAAGGGTGAAGCATTTAATGGTACAGAGAACAAAACAGAACATGGTGGTAGAGAAACAAGATTCATCAACAATGCTTCAAATATTGGACAGCACACAAGAACTACATCACGAAAAGTTCAAGAAATAGCTCACAATCCTCAGATAACAGAAAATCAGTCAAAAAGCAATAAAGCTAAGACTCAAGAGAAAGAAAAAGGAATTACAAATACAAAAGGTCAATCAGGCAATCAATTTAGCAACTTCAATCGAGATACAAATCAAAGCCTAGTTGTCCCTAAAAAGGAAATGGGAAGAAATCAACAGTCTCTTCAAGATCAACATATTATAGGGTCACAACAAAACACTTTAAATGTTAAAACTGGTAATGCTGAACAGAAGACCAGGTTCTTCATTGAAGATGAAATCGATGATGTTAAATTACCAAATGACAATATTCAACGTCCAGACAGCGAACCACCAGGGAAGAAAATCTCAACAAAGGCATGGTTACCACAGCCAAACAATGATGGCATAAAATCTGGGAGAAAAACTCCAGTGAAAGCTTTTCCAAAAGTACAAAGCTGGACAGCTATAGAAATTGAACCAGTCCTTGGTTCAGACAGACTTGAAAAGAAATTTCCATTTCTCAGTATTGATAATATCAATGCTGAAAAGACAAGACAAATTGGCTCATCATCCAGTAACCACCTCGATAAGAATGTTAGTGACAGTGAGCTTACAAAACCATCTTTTAATGAAAGTACCAGCTATCCATCTGTACCTAAAAGAATCAGCGAAGGGGATGTGCTCTCAAATCTTGTAAAAACAAAAATTGAGCCTCAAGATAAAATATTTTATGGTTTCGGAACGGGTCGATTTCGAAATATGGCTGCTGCATGGATTAGTAAATTTCGGTCCAAGAAGAATCCAGTAAAAACAGCTAATGTTGCATGGTAAAAATGGAAACTTCTGTACATTATTATTTTGTTATTCATACAATATTTACAAAATACACATATATTGATAAAAGAAAATTAATGAAATTCAGAAAGATTTATGAAAAATGTTAATTTGATTTTTTATTGTAATATTCACAGGTTTGACTGCAAGCTTAGAAACTTAAATTGCACAATTAAAGCAAACTTTAACTAGAAATGTGTCCATAGGACACGGATGCCCCCACACACCACTGTTCTGTCAATCTTATGACTCTAGGCCAAATATTTTTTGGACTACATGTGCCACAAGTTGAAAACTAAAAATAAACAAAGGGCCATAATTCTGTTAAATTTGGTCGCAGCAAAAATTCCTACCTTTACTACCATCTACACATTAAGGTTGTTAATCCCTGGAAGTTTAAGCAAAATCTGCCATCCGGTTTAAGAGGAGTTGCGTTCACAAAATTTCTACATAGTATATAATGAAAAAAACAACAAAGGGCCATAATTCTGTTAAATTAGGTTGCAGCAAAAATTCCTTCCTTTACTGCCATCTACACATAAAGGTTGTTCATCCTTGGAAGTTTAAGCAAAATCTGCCATCCGGTTTAAGAGGAGTTGCATTCACAAAATTTCTATTTAGTATATAGTGAAAAAATCAACAAAGGGCCATAATTCTGTAAAGTTTGGTCGCAGCGAAAATTCCTTCCTTTACTACCATCTTCACCTTAAGGTTGTTCATCCCTGTAAGTTTAAACAAAATCTTGCCATGCGGTTTAAGAGGAGTTGCGTTCACAAAATTTCTACATAGTATATAGTGAAAAAATCAACAAAGGGCCATAATTCTGTAAAATTTGGTCGCAGCAAAAATTCCTTCCTTTACTACCATCTACCCATTAAGGTTGTTCATCCCTGTAAGTTTGAGCAAAATCTGCCATGCGGTTTAAGAGGAGTTGCGTTCACAAAATTTCTTCATAGTATCTAGTGAAAAAATCAACAAAGGGCCATAATTCTGTTAAATTTGGTCGCAGCGAAAATTCCTTCCTTTACTACCATCTACACATTAAGGTTGTTCATCCCTGTAAGTTTAAGCAAAATCTGCCATCCGGTTTAAGAGGAGTTGCGTTCACAAGATTTCGGGACGTACGGACGGACTGACGGACGGACGGACGGACGTTCTAACAGGAGAGTAATAATGTGGCTACTCTATTGTTCTCTCTATTGTTCTTTTTAGCCACACAAAAGAAAATAGCCACATAAAAGCATTACGGAATGAATGACATCAAAGAGAAAGAACAGTTACCTATTGTCCCTCTAGCCACATAATTACTCTCCTGTGAGTGCGGACTGACGGACGGACTGACACTCGGACGGACAAGTGCAACGCTATATGCTCCCACTCTGTGGGGGCATAAAAAGTTGGTGTGACTGCTTGAAAGACCCTAAGCCTGTTAAGCTACTATCCCACATATTGCAGTTTGGGCGTTTTTCAAATAAAATATCACCAAAAGATAAAATTTGAAGAAATAAATAAAAAAGTAAAAGTTTTTCTATGTTTATGATGCTGTAATTTCAAACCGTTGCAACGTTTTATTTTGTAAATATTGACTTAAATTATACACATCCATTATTATTTTTATCCTGCAATGGATTGCTGCACAATACATGTATATCATAGAAAAATATGTCTTTAAAAAGAGACACAAAAGAAGAACATAAATCGGTCATCTGGTGTAAAACTGGCATTTATATACATTGTAGTTAGTTCTACCTACTGTACATAAAGATAAACTACATGCAACATGTTCACGGGTGTGATAAAATGGATATAAACAGTGTCAAGTGAAACATAACAACCATTAGGTCACAGTTATGCAAATTTTACTTCTATGCATATCAAATAACAGTAAACAAATATGTTGATGGTTTTTGTACCCGTTTTGTGTGGGAGAGTAGCTTTAAAGCCATAGGAAATGCAATGATTATACAACAATCAATTGATGTGAAATAGGTAGCGTTAAATTATCTTCCACAGTTAACCCTTCCAATTGCTGGCAATGACAATGACTTTCCTAGGCCAGACTACACATACACTCTAGTAAAATCTGATCAGATTTTACCTTACTGACAGCTGAATCTTTATTGTCTTAAAGATAAAAAATTCACAGATCCAAATTCGAAGCATGACACTTCTATCACACAAGATTAGTATTGTAAAGTATTCATAAGTTCACAATACATTGACGCTTATAACAATCCTTCTTTTGTTGATGTGTGCAGTAATGTCAGGGGACATTGTGACATAAACAACAATAGCATTGCATCAAGTACAAGGTAGAATCTTGAACATCAGAGGACATTACTTGTAATTTAACAGAATAAAAGCAGCTCATTTTCAGTAATAAATATTAGTTGTTGTAGTACATCTTACTGATAGTACATGTATTTCATCAGGAAGTGTCTTTTTCGATAAAAGTATCACAGAATTGCCAAAAGTTCATTATTTTCCCAACTCCAACTTCTGGGTCCATGCTTATAAAGTCCTTTATATTGTTTGTAGCATCTGAAAATATAAAATGTAACATAACTCTTACATTACAATTCACATTGATACAAATGATACAAAGATTTCTAGAGTTTATTTTATTTTTATGCTAGGAATATGGTCAGCATTTTATAAATTTGACATTTTGCCTGTTGTGTCACATGATTAGGTAACTTTATGCACACCGATTTCAAAGTGTCACATGGTTAGGCAACTTTATGCACACCGATTTCAAAGTGTCACATGGTTAGGCAAATTTATGCACACCGATTTCAAAGGGAGATCAGGTTAAAAGTTCACTCCCAACACTGTCAAAAAGCTTATCTAGTTTCAAGTACAAAAAAATGTTTGTTTCAAGTACAAAGAATATTTGTTTCAAGTACAAAGAATATTGTTTTCAAGTACAAAGAATATTTGTTTCAAGTACAAAGAATATTTGTTTCAAGTACAAAGAATATTTTTTTCAAGTACAAAGAATATTTTTTTCAAGTACAAAGAATATTTGTTTCAAGTACAAAGAATATTTATTTCAAGTACAAAGAATATTTATACTGACATGAGTTTCTCACATTATGTTTCATTTTACAATTGTTTTTAAATTAGATACATGAACTAGGTAGATAGGGTAGTATCAGATTAAGGTAAAAAAAAAAGCAAATGTTTTAGGTCTTAGAATATACCTTTTGTTTGTATACATGGATAGGATGGTGCAGGCTTCAACCATTTACCATCCTCGTCTAACATATGAGATCTATCTGATGCAAATGTTGATAAAAATTCATCAGCTGGAATCACTCGAAACTGCCTGAAAATATCCCGATTGTTAAAGCAGACAAACATTATAAGTGTTCAAATCATAGTGCAGACAATGTTAATAAAGTCAGACATAACCTTATAAACAGTCATAACCCCATTTCTTCATTACTTTTTAAACAGTACCAACAGTAATGGACTAGAGTGGGGGGTGAAATCATAAAGATTATCATAGTCTTAACCTTCTGAAATTGTGTTTTAGAATTAGAAATGTCAATTAAATGTTTAAGAGATTTCAATATCAAAATATGCAAATTGAGCAACAAACAGTATCGAGCCACAGGCTGGTCAAACTACATGGATGTACATGGTCTCGCTCTTTATCCTGTCACTTGTCTCAATTTCGGCCCGATAACAAGGTGCCGTATATTTTTACTGATCTACGGCACTTGATCACGTGGTGTGCATGTTTGCCGGACTACTTTTCAAGAAAAAATATAAAAACTGTCGTTAAATCTTCTGTGTGTAGAATAACGAATTTTGGAAACGTTGATAAAACTTTGTTTGTTTATTTTATTTCACTCTATAATTTTTCAAGCGAAATAAAAAATTATTTAAAGTGAAATAAATGTAAAACTTAACTGTTTGCGACATTTTAGAATAGCGTACTTGATTTGATTGTTTTGCACGTGCTGTTTGGCGCTACATTGTGACGTCACGTAAACAATACTTTAAACGTCTGAACAGCGTTAACGACTGAATAAAAGATATTGGTATTCAAATTCATTTTCTTAGTTAGACCATTTTCTTTCATTCTAGATAGTTTTCACAACAAAATTCGACAAAAAATTGTTTTTATTTATCACATTTTTCAAACAAATGGCGCCCTCAATGTGAAAATACACGGGGAGATAATAAGAACGGCGAGTGCATTGGTGTAGAAAAATTAGGGCCTTCTTTGTTTATATAGAAACATTTCCGATAGTGTGATTAAAGGTTGTTTGCCTAATAAAATTCTTTAAAAAACGGTGACAGGATAAATAGAATAATAGATTGGTGTCGTGGATGGAGAAAGTTTATCTGGCTCTGCTCCGGAATTTATTGGGTTCGCCTTCGGCTCACCCAATAAATTCCTCCGCCTCGACAGATAAACTTTCTCAATCCACGGCACCAACCTATTATTCTCTATATACTGGCGGCACAGGCACAATGTATACCAGCAGGTTAAGTATTGACTACTTATTTTACAAAAATAGAAACACTGTTATTTTAATATTAAAATTTGTTGTTAATGTGCTTTGATATGTTTCTGATATAACTATGAGTATACAATTTAAATACAAAACAAGAACTGTCGGAGGACAGCAACGCTCGACTATACGAAAAAGTTGTCACAAGGGTGTTTCATTGAGTATAATAATGCTTACCGGTACCTATATGAATTCATAAAATTGTCCGAAAATGTACAAAGGCCTGTTATAAAGATGTTATATTGAGTAAATCACTGCTTGATTATTTATGAATCACAAAAAGGCACAAACCCTTCATATTTGAACTTGACCTAGAAATCATCAAAACAAACTTTCAGATCAATTTCCAGGATATTTGGATCAAAAAAGTAGCCACTAGAGTGTGAACAAGATTTTTCTATTTCTAGCTCCTTTAACCTAATGACCTAATTTTTCATCCGCAATGACCCATGTTGGAACTCATCATAGAAATTACCTAGACAAGCATCCTGACCAAGTCTGATGACAATTGAGTCAAAAAAGTGACCACTACAGTGTTAAAAGGTTTCTCCATATTTGGGCGGTGTGACCTAGTTTTTGACCCCAGGTGATCCATATTCAAAAATGACCTAGAAATCATCAAAACAAGCTTTCAGACCAATTTCCAGGACATTTTGATCAACATAGTAGCCACTAGAGTGTCAACAAGACTTTCCTATTTTAAGCTCCTATGACCTAGTTTTTAATCTGAAATGACCAATGTTCAAACTCATTCAAGCAATTACCAAGACAAGCATCCTGACCAAGTTTGATGACAATTGAGTCAAAACTGTGACCACCAGAGTGTTAACAAGGTTTTTCCACAGTTTTTCCATCAGAAATTACCAATGTTCTGACTCATCCAAGCAATTACCTAGACAAGCATCCTGACCAAGTCTGATGACAATTGAGTCACAAGGTTTTTCCATATTTGGGCGGTGTGACCTCGTTTTTGACCCAGGTGACCTAAATTCGTACTTGACCTAGAAAGAATTAAAACAAACTTTCAGACTAATTTCAAGGATATTAGGATCAAAACAGCCACTAGAGTGTTAACAAGAGTTTTCTATTTTTAGCTCCTGCGACCTAATTTTTCATCCGAAATGGCTAATGTACAAACTCATTCGCGCAATTACCTAGACAAGCATCCTGACCAAGTTTGATTGAGGCAAAAATGTGACCACTAGAGTGTTAAACAAAGTTTTTCCATATTTGGGCGGTGTGACTTGGTTTTTGACTTAAGGTGACCCATATTCGAACTTGACCTAGAAATCATCAAAACAAACTTTCAGACCTATCCACGATATTTGGATCAAAACAGGAGCCACTAGAGTGTTAACAAGATTTTTCTATTTTTAGTTCCTGTGACCTAGTTTTTCATCTGACATGACCCATGTTCAAACGCATCAGAGCAATTACCTAGACAAGCATCCTGACCAAGTTTGATGATAATGAGTCAAAAATGTGACCACTAGTCTGTTAACAAGGTTTTTCCATATTTGGGCAGTGTGACCTAGTTTTTGACCCCATGTAACCCATATTCGAACTTGACCTAGAAGTTATCAAAACAAACTTTCAGACCAATACCCAGGATATTTGGATCAAAACAGTAGCCACTAGAGTGCTAACAAGATTTTTCTATTTTTAGTTCCTGTGACCTTATTTTTCATCCGAGATGACCCATGTTTTAAGGCATCCGAGCAATTACCTAGACAAACATCCTGAAAAAGATTGATGAAAATTTAGTCAAAAATGTGACCACTAGACTGTTAACAAGATTTTTCCATATTTGGGTAATGTGACCTAGTTTTTGACCCAGGTGACCCATATTCAAACTTGACCTAGAAATCTTTGACCCAGGTGACCCATATTCGAAATTGATCTAGGAATCATCAAAACAAACTTTCAGACCAATTTATTTTTAGCCCCTGTGACCTAGTTTTTCATCTGAGATGACCCATGTTCGAACTCATCAATTACCTAGACAAGCATACTGACAAAGTTTGATGATGATTGAGGCAAAAATGTGACCGCTAGAGTGTAAACAAACAAATGAGGACAGATGACAGACATTCAACGATCCTAAAAGCTTACTCTAAGCAAGCTCAGGTGAGCTAATAAAAAATCTCTGAGCTTGTCACACATTCACTCAATAGTCTGGTATGCATATTTTATTTTGTTCCTTGTCTTATTGTTATGTAAAAAACATTTAAATATAGATATTAGGTTAACGACACATATTAATTGAAGAACAGTCCAAAATAGACACAATTCTATAGAATAAAGAAACAAATATATTATAAGAAATACAAGTCCTCAAATTTACCTGTGATACTCCTTTTTGAACTTATCACATGACTGTATTCCTCTATCAATATAATGACTAAACATACAAGGAAAATCAAGTTTTGTGTCTAAATCATAAACATAGCTGCCATCTTGTGTCTTGTGTAAAAATATAACATGGTAGTCCTGCAACGAGACAGTGAAAATTCTATGTCATTTTTTTTTTCATTCTAAAATACAAACATGTACAATGATTATTTGGGTTTGCTTTGATAATAATGAAATAAACTACAAATGTTTCTATAAGACACAGAAACCCTAATACTTCAATATTTTGTCAGTCTATGAATGGATAGCATGACAGCAGGATGGGCAAATTTTCAGTGAGGGTATAAAAAGCAAGAAAAACTGATGTTATAATAAATCCAATGCCAATAAAATGAAACAGAAGCTTTTGTAATAACTTTTTAACATTTTTGGCTATGCCTCCCCAATGTTAATATCATCTGTCAAATCTTACTGCCGCGGTAATCAGGTCAAAAAATAGTACCTTGATTTTTCCTAAGCTGACTGATCACTCATCACAGACATTTACAATATGAAAATATTTTCATTCTTTTATTTCATATCTGCAATTTGTAAAGATAATAATTCTCTGAAAAATTCTTGATTTTTGTTTGTTATTTTTTCAAAATCACTACTCCGTGACATCATACTGCCGCGGTAATCAGGTTTAGGCATACGTTCGTTGGTAATAAATAGTTCTGGTATGAAAACCCTTCTGTATAATAACTTTATCAATATTTTTTAAACAAAAAGCATAGATGAAAATTTATAGGTAAATGCTTTAACTAGGTGGCAAATATTCTTTATTATTTTTGATAACAATTTTCCAATTACTACGCAGCGACCAGCTGTTTATGACGGGTCATTAACTAGAACGTTGCAACACCGTAGTCTCAATATCATGCATGTTCTTTTGTTGTTATAAACCATTAATAGTCCTTAATATTTTTTTAAAGACAAATAATGGTAAACTGTCGATTACATCAGAGACATGGATCATGCTTGCGTGATAACAAAGGAAAACTAACTTATTAGTACACCTTAGGAGGCTGTACGCGGAAAACGCTCATAAACCGCTTTATCATATAGCTGTTAGTAAATATTTTGCATACATTTAACTAAAAATTCACTAATGGTGATGAACATATAGTTTGAAAACATTATATTAAACCATGTATCGCCGGAAAAAAACTATTTAACTACAAAATCCGTAAGGACCCTCCGACAAAATTTCACCACAAGATTACATTTAATATTAGCAAAATAAAAAAAAGCAATACTTATATTTTCATCTTACATAATTCATTAATCAAACTTTTAACATAACATGAAAGAAATTTATAGATATACAGTAAGCAATAGTTTGACTGATGTAAATAATTGGGCTCAAAATGTAAAATCCATATTAAATGAATTTGGCTTTTCTTATGTGTGGGACAACCCAATAAATATCAAAAGTAGTTTCTTTTTATCTGAATTTAAGCAAAGAGTTATTGATTGTTTTAGGCAAAAATGGCATTCAGACATAGAAAACAATATCGTACTAAACACTTTGTATAATTATATCAAAAAAGACTTTTGTTTGGAACCTTATTTAAGAAATATTTATTGTAAAGGTATACGTATGAATATTTGTAGAATTAGAATATCTGCTCATAACTTAAGGATTGAAACAGGTAGATACGGACGTAATAGAACAAAGGAAATGAAAGATTATGCCAATTATGTAACTTACCAAATTGAAGATGAATATCATTTTATTTTAGTTTGTCCATGTTATAAGATATTCGAAGAAGATTTATCAAGCGTTATTACTATATTAGACCTTCTATGTATAAATTAGTAGATTTACTCCAATCAGATAATAATTTAAAAGCTATACTTGTAAATTTAGGAAAATATATAGATGTAGCTAATAAAAAGCGACAAGAATTGTTACTACCCGTTGTTAATTCATAACACATTTTGAAATGTTAATTGGTTCAACTTATAATCCTTTTTATCGTTAAAAAGATACATGTAATACTATACTTTTGATGCTGTTATTGTCATGTCTTTTCTGTTTTTTGGTGTTTTTCTTCTTACTGGAACTTTTTATTTTTATGAATGATAATGAAATTGTGATGTTCTTTGTTTCTTTATTTGCAGCTGTCTGTTATCCGTTAGAGTGTCATCAGTTAAAACTTTTTATGTTCTTCTGATTATTTTTTTCTTTGCTTTTGTCAATGTGACCACAGAATTATTATATTTGTAATTATTGTATGTAACGTGATACTGTAAATGTATAAGTTACCGAAATAACTATTTCTTCTTCTCTTATCTTTTAAAAATATGTCTGGCAATTGACAGATCCCTACTCTGATCTTTTATTTGTAAAGGAATAAATTTAAACATGTGCTCTTTTGTTTAGGAATATATTGTAGTGAAAGTCTTAATATATCCACTAATCTCATAATTAGAATTAGACAGGTCAGGGATTTATACAACCAGTTGTTTAGTTATCTACGCTCATTATAATCCCAATAGAAACATTCAAATATTTGGGGTAAAAAACATGACCAAAGTACCTAGTAGTCGTTTACCCGGTGGTGATCCCATTAAACTGATTATAGATTCGAATAGAAAACACAAATAGAAACATGTGTTTCGGTACAACAAAAATCAGAAGTAAAGTGAACAGTTAAATGACAGAAATATGTGGTCAAATATGTTTTAGCAAGGAAATAATTATTTCAGAGAAAGACGCAAAGATCAGTCTTCAATCAAATGAATGACCCCGTATTGTGTAATTAGAAAGTTTATTCAATTCTAGGGCAAAGAATCATAATTTGATAGTCCATGTGTAGTAAAAACACGCATATATATACGAATGACTTACAGTCGAGCATCGGAAATTCATCAACATATCTTACGAAATTTTAATTTGAAAACGATATTTGCGCGCACTGAAGTGATTAATGTTTATTTGAATAAATCCAATTAAAAGAACTTATATGTTTGTGTTCTAAAAATAATTGGCGGCATAAGACGAATTTCGTTTTAATTTTACAACACTTGAAAAATTACTACAGAAAATATGTTGTGTTTTTTTGTTTTTTTTTTCAACAAGAGTGTGTGTTTCAAGTTCATTTATTCTCGGCACCGGAATAACCATATGTCCGAGATTATAGCATCGGGGACGTCTTTTTCCAGCAGAACCTTCCTGGTAGCCCATTCTTTGTTCGTTAGTGGTAAAGGAGACGACAGTACTGTCAAGGCATCAACTTCCTGACTGACGACAACAAAAACGGCATTCATTAGCGCCAAACCTCCAGAGTAAGTTACGACAGGTCAACCAATCACCTCTGGTACTTGAGATGACTTGACCTCGACCTGCCGTGTGCCTTCTCCGCGACGTGCATACCTCTGGAGGGATTTGGAGAAGTTTCGACAAAAACCTCTAAACACGCTATTTATAACACCATTCATAGCACTGACGCTTCGATGTTCTCATCTATTTGCAGGAAATGGTCGATAAGGAAAACCCTACGTAATAACCACACACCCTGTTAACAACAGATTTTCCGCAGTATATATTTCAAGCTAGTGAGTTTTAAAATCTATCGATTAACTACCATAAGTTGGTTGAGTGTTGGCTGTAAAAAAGAAGATAGAACTTCCTGATCAATTTTCACTTAGGTTGATTCAAATTTGAATAAGCTTTGCAGATATGTATTTTTTCAAGAAATATTTAGCTTTAATATTATCCGAAGCCGTCAAAGTCAGCGACGAGTAATGAAATTGGAATAATTTTCTGAAACGTGATTTTATTCGAGATTTGCTTCGGAAGGAGACAACTTTCTGTCCGTAGAGCATGTATAATAATACTCATCACAAGACAGTGTCTCATTGATCTCAATTATGGTACTTGTAAATATGTATAATTTTTATGTTCAATTAAATTGTTGCTTAACTTGCAGTTCTTATTATCATTCAATGATATTAAAATGACATAAATTATTTATGATGAACAGTCCTAGAATATTTTGATAAGGAACCGTCAGTTGTAAAATGGTATTATGATCTTATAATGAACAGTCGCCATACCTGCTGGTATGTCATTTATAAATGGTTTTTAGGTTTTTCAAAATTTGCATGATTAACAATCCGAATGTAGACCTCAATGAAATGTTCTGGAATATTAACAAAATGAATAGTCAACCATATTAACCATATATATGAATGGCTGAACGATAAATGGCGCAATGTGCATAATAATTATCTTCTTATTTAACAGCACATTTTAAGCAAAAGGAAAGAAACTATAAGTCTGTTACATTCTGTCATAGCCTCCCTATCAGTACATTCAGTGCTTTGATTATGTTTTGTAACTAACTTAACATTTCTTATTGATACATATAATAATAAATCTAGTATTATTCACTTCAACAATGGGACAGTCTATCAAATTTAATAAATTGAGTACAGTTCAGTTTATAATCTCTCAATTATACATACCCAAATCACCAATCCATCTTCTCTTTTACTGGCTGCCTGTTCCCAAAGTGGTATCTGTGATTACATATTAAAAAGGAGTACAATTAAATTGCATTCTTTCATGATATCACTAACAGATCTTGTAAACTGAACTTATATCGAATATTTTCCCCTTTTAATAGCTAGGTTTTCAGTCACATCTACAATATAAAGGTGATATACTGACTTTTAAGGTAAACTCTTTGAGATATTCTTAATGTAATGCTCTGTGCATTTATATATATCTGGCATGTAATAGTGCTGGGAGATCCAATTATATATACATGTATGTGACGTTAACTAACACACAGTGTGTGAGATGTAATAGTACATAATTCCAATGCTTTTGTATGTAATTATTAGTAGTTTTGAATAGATATATAAACCAAACACATTAAAATGTTGTCAAGAGTAAGAGCACATCCTAGCCGATAAGCAAGCACCTAAGTAAAACCAGCAACCTTCCGCAAGCTTGCTGGATATATAGCTTCCTGACATGAAAGAATCTCAACTTTAAACAAACAGCAGTGAAGGACAACTGATTTAAAGTTGGTTCACCTTAACCATTTGTCTCTATACATGTACATGGTAGATGATGGTACATGGTAGATACATCAGTTGATGATATTAATATTGACATTCACAGACAATATATATATGTAAAACTGATTACAAATTTTTTTTTAAATCAGCACTTGCAATAAAATCTTTCTTAAAGACTAGATTAATATGGTATATACATGATGCACTAGTAAAAAGAAACTTTTGACAGTAACAGAAAATTAAAAATAACAATTAACAAAATCCACTATTGTGACAGTCTACACTAGCTTATAGAAAAACAGGATTGATTATGTGCCTAATAACCAAAATAAAGGTATCATTACTTACAGCTTGAGATTCATTTGATATAAATACACAGAAACAATTTCCAAGTTCCCCGCTATACTTTTCTTTTACTTCATTGGCGAGCTTCCAAACATTTTCCTCACTAAAACAAGAGCGAAATTAATATTGAAATTTAAAAAAAAAAATGCAATTTAGTTTTTGATGAAAAAAAGTTTGGATTTATACACACTTCACACAGACTCTAAATAAAAAGTATTAAGGTGATTTATCAACATTAATTTGGTAACTGTGTAAAAAATTAGATCATAAAAATGCATATTCATAATTGTCTGGTGCAGGACAATGATAAAATACTTGTGATTGTTAAATTTATTAATATATTTGGTAAGGTAAATATCTCAAAGCAATGTCATAAACATGACAATTATTTTCAATATTTTGACTGCAATACCGACCAATTTTTCAACATGATATTACATAGATGCCAGTATTTAGGGTGACTGTAGTATATAAAAAGCCCTGGTATTTGAACATTGTTTTAAAAATTAAAACAAGAGGGCCATGATGGCCCTGAGGTCGCTCACCTGTATATAGGCCCCCCCACCCCCAAACGTTATAGGGCCAATTTAACCTAAGGGCTTTTATTTGCACAAACTTGGTAGACACCCATAAGAAGATGTTTCATGCTAAACATCTAAGCTGAGTAGCTCATTGGGCTTTTTAAAAGAAGATTTTTTTAAAGTTTTTACTATACACATATACAATGTAGTTAAAAACAATGACACCCCTGGGGCCGGGCCAGTTTTGACCCAAGGACTTTTATTTGAACAAACTTTGTAGACACTTACTAGAAGATGTTTCATGCTTAATATCTAAACTCTAGTTATTTGGGTTTTTTCAAAGAAGATTTTAAGTTTTTTGCTATACACATATAAAGAAAATCAATGACCCCCGGGGCGGGGCCAATTTTGAACCCAGGTCTTTTATTTGAACAAACTTTGTAGACACTCACTAAAAGATGTTTCATGCTTAATATCTTAACTCTAGCTATTTGGGTTTTAAGTTTTTGCTATACACATATAAGGAAAATCAATGACCCCCGGGGCGGTGCCAATTTTGACCCCAGGGCTTTTATTTGAACAAACTTGGTAGACACTTATTAGAACATGTTTGATGCTAAATATCTTAGCCATAGCTTTTTGAGTTCTTTAAAAGAAGATTTTTTAAGTTTTTACTATATGCATATAGGGAAAATCAATGACCCCCCGGGGCGGGGCCAATATTGACCCCAGGGCTTTTATTTGAACAAACTTGGTAGACACTTATTAGAACATGTTTCATGCTAAATATCTTAGCTCTAACTCTTTTGGTTCTTTAAAAGAAGATTTTTTAAGTTTTTACTATATGCATATAGGGAAAATCAATGACCCCCTGGGGCGGGGCCAATTTTGACCCCAGGGCTTTTATTTGAACAAACTTGGTAGACACCTATTAGAACATGTTTGATGCTCAATATCTTAGCCATAGCTCTTTGAGTTCTTTAAAAGAAGATTTTTTAAGTTTTTACTATATGCATATAGGGCAAATCAATGACCCCCCGGGGCGGGGCCATTTTTGACCCCAGGGCTTTTATTTGAACAAACTTGGTAGACACCAATTAGAACATGTTTCATGCTAAATATCTTAGCTCTAGCTTTTTGGGTTCTTTAAAAGAAGATTTTTTAAGTTTTTACTATATGCATATAGGGAAAATCAATGACCCCCCCCGGGGCGGGGCCAATTTTGACCCCAGGGCTTTTATTTGAACAAACTTGGTAGACACTCAATAGAAGATGTTTCATGCTAAATATCTTAGCTCTAGCTCTTTGGGTTCTTTAAAAGAAGATTTTTTAAGTTTTTACTATATGCATATAGGGAAAATCAATGACCCCCCGGGGCGGGGCCAATTTTGACCCCAGGGCTTTTATTTGAACAAACTTGGTAGACACTCACTAGAAGATGTTTCATGCCAAATATCTAAGCTCTAGCTCTTATGTTTTTTTAAAAGAAGATATTTAAAGTTTTTTCTTTCGGTTGCCATGTCAACCAGAGTTCTGCATGGAATTAAATTCTTTGAACAATTTTTAAAGGTGACCACCAAAGGAACATTCCTGTGAAATTTGGATGACAAAAAAAATGGCAACCAGAGTTCTGCATGGAATTAAATTCTTTGAACAATTTTTAAAGGTGACCACCAAAGGAACATTCCTGTGAAATTTGGATGAAATTGGCTTAGTGGTTTATGAGGTGATGTCATTTAAAGTAAAAGTTTACAGACAGACGCCGGACGGAGGGACGCAAACAGACGACGGACGGACGAAAAGCGATCACAAAAGCTCACCCTGTCACTTTGTGACAGGTGAGCTAAAAATTAAAGGGCCATAACTCTGAAAAAAAATCATTGAACCATAAAATGGCGATAATATACACAACTAGACTTGGTACTGATCATTCCTGTAAAGATTGGGTGATATTGCACCAAGTAGTCCGGACAAGTTTTGTGAGGCCATCCTTAAAAAAATGTTGGTTTGCAGTAACGCGACCGACTCACAAAATTTGCCCCTACTCAAAAGTTTTTTTCATGGTCTGGATAAAAAAAAAAATTTTTTGAATAAGAAAATTATGCCTTGTACTTTGTTTTTGTTCTTTTAAAGGTTAATAGATCTACAAGAAATAAAATGTAGGTATTATTTGATTAGAATTCATTTATCAATTTATTAATTGTTACCAGGTTATCAAAGCATATATTGTCCAGCATTTTGAAATTCCATGTTTATTTGGGAGTACTGGTACAGTTCAATAAAAAAAAAAAAATCGACCTACCTACCCACCTTGAAAATTCTGGGTCGGGTTACTGCAAACAAACATTTTTTAAGGATGGCCTGACGGACAGACAGACAGTCACACTACCCCGGACAGACACTACCTTGTACAGGCAACACAAAAATGAAAAATTATTTTAACTGACTTTACCGTCCATAGGCTTTACCTAATTTCATATCATCAGTCATGCAGTCGATATTCAGGTAGACTTACAACTGTCACAATAAAATAAAACTCACCAATAGCAACTTGTGTAAATACAATCTTTTTTAGATTTAAACAAAGTCGTTCTTGCAAAATCAGCACTGTCTGGAACGCCAGTCATAATTTCTTTATGCCTTAGGTTTAATTAAAACTAACTGACATATTTGACTTGGTCTAAAAACTTTAAATGAAACACTAAGGCGTCTCTATTTTCATTTTCTTTACATGGGCGCAGACATATTGAAACGCTTGATTTTTAAACAAATATTAATAATGACTGCACTGCATATTCTAATCGATTTCTATATTTAAAGTCTGTTTTCCGGACACAAAGAATTGGTATTTGTTTTTCAATATATTTAAAATCATTTCCTTTTGTGAACATAGAACTATTCAAGCCAGAAAATCGCAACATGCAACATATATTTAAGATTGAATTTTGGTTTCAATCAAGTATGACCTTAAATCATGTGACTGTTCAAAATGGCTGCCACTAGAAAGCTTGGAAACATTGTTGCTGGTAAATCGGTTTTCTTCTGCTGTGATATGCAGGAGAAATTTCGTCCTGCAATTCAATATTTCTCTGATATAGTTACGTGTGCAAGTAGACTGGTATGTATTTTTTGAACTGTCATTCCTTTGAAAAACATTTTTATTTGATTCTTTTAAAAACACACAAAATACATGTAGAAAAACTGGAAAAGGTTAAGAAGGTTGCATAGACAATACATTTAAAACCACAGGAGTAATATGAAATTAGGCAAAGCCTATAAACGGGGAAGTCGGTAAAAATCCTTTCATTTTTCCGTTTTAAAGGTGTCATTCGGTATTATATGTACCCACTTCCGTTTTCACTCGGAACACTAGACGATTATTATTAATCCGAAAAGTTGAGATTTGTTCCGATATCGGAATACACCGCCTTTTATCATTGAGTTACATTGTAAATGGCGGCGCCTAACTAGAACTGACACTGAAAATTTCATTGATAGGTATAGAATTCTATATATTTTTTAATTGTTTTTTATTTGAATTTTCTTTTAGATTAAATATACACATGTAGTCTATAGCCGGGCAAGCCAAAGCCCGGGCCCGCTTCGCGGGCCCGGACTTTGACTTCCCCGTATAATGCTGTTCAATTATTTGGCACCACTGACAGAAGAAATTCTTTCCTCTAAGGTTTTTCTATAACAACTACATGTATTCATTGGGGCCTACTAATCTTTGGACTTCAACTGTGCCCATATTATACACCCATAAACACCAATTTTCCATTTGTTTTGAAAATATTTTATTTTGCTCATTTCGTTACACTTTAATCAAGGTAATAAATATATTATTTTAAAACACAGACTGCGGCAATTTAAAGAAAACACTGTCACTGTTTGTAACTTGGTATTCAGCGAAAATGGACTTTACTGAGTTTGATGGAAGCAAAATTTATTTCACCAGTGTCCAGTGCTTATTCAATCTTGACTTAAAAAAATCAAGGTTGTGGCTTCAACAATGTCAGGACCTACTTTAAGTCCGCGGGACCTCTTTCTGTGCAACATCTCCATATTTGGGACAGACATGCATGGGCAAGCTGATGACGTGTGACCTTTACTGTTGTGACCTGTGGCTGTGCAACCTTACCAAATTTGACATGTCAGTACTGAGCATATCCAAAAATAACCTACACTATTGACTTAGAATGTCTAAAAGTATACAATACTCTAGTAGGAGACTCAAGTTACAACAATACATTTTATACAAAATATAACAAATTTGTAATGTTAAATTCCTGTATCATTATATAAAGTATAAGATCTTTACCTATTTACAGCTTCAGGCAGCAAAGATTTTAGATATTCCAGTTATAGCAACGGAACAGGTTGGTATAATTATTTTATATTTTAAAATGAATCATGGTTACTAAATTAAGTGAAATTAAATATGATAACCTCATAGCATGAAACTGTAAAAAGAAGTACAATGTAGTTAAACTTATAAAAAGTAATTATTGTTATCTGTTTTTTTAGCTCTCCTATTTAAAGAAGCAATCAATAAACTTGTTCTTGTGATCAGTACTGTTGTTCAAAAACTTTTATGTAGTCCATAGTTAAAACATTTTAAGCGGTTTCAGCACAAAATTGGAATACTTTGTTATTATGACAAGATGAAGTTGTAAGACAAATGGTACAATTCTAAACATTTTTGAGTTATGCCCCTTTATAACTTAAACTTTATGTTGCGATTGCCTATAATGTAGAATTATTTTATAACTATGAATGGTATCAACATGAAACTTTTACGTCAAGGCACAGTTGTTAGACACGGACATTATTCTGAAAGCTACATTTTGGAGTTATTCACTTTCTTATACGCCCAAAAAATATTTGTCATAAAAATGTTATGCACACAGCAGTCTGTCTTTCTGTAAGCAGATTTGTGTCAGATTCACTCTGTATGTTTTTCACAGATTGTAGGAAATTGAAAAATCTTAGAGGAAAAATTAAAAGTCCTAATCAAGACAATGGGCAGAGTGCAGGTTTGGGCTTCCTCAAGCCAACAACAAGTACACAATTAGTCATCCTATATAAATTTTAAAACTTTGAGTCAGCTCTATATCTTTTGAATTGATAAAAGGAAATTAAAACTATTTGGCAGAAATTAAGACAATGTACAGAGGCTATAGCACAGGTTTTGGGCTTTCTCGGGTCTAGGTCAATTTAGTCACACTGACTCATTCTTTTTCTTAAAAAAGATACATGTATCAAAGGTAGATTACAGTGTATGTATTATGTTATTAGTATGTTACCTCTTTTTATGTTCCAAAATATAATACTTTTATAATACAAAATTTAGATTATAATGATTGTGGAGTTTATTTCTAGGTGTCAAAATTGCTTATAAGATATTAACATGAAACTTGGAATACATGATTAACATTGTAAGAAAAGGGTATTTACTATTATCTTGAAAGCAGTAATTTTTAATAGGCCAGTCATAATAGAAATTAAGGTAAAACTAATTCCTTCACAAATGTTTTCACGATCAAATAAAAGATAAACATTATCTACATTTTGAGAAAAAAGTCCTCAAAAAATCTCCTTGCAGAATCCTGAAAAATCGATCATAAAGATTTAGTAAAAATCGATATTTAAATGTGTCTCTTAAATTACACCATACTTTAAATTTATGCACGTGCGGTGACGTCACGTTTATTATATTTTCGTTGAAAGATCTGAAGTTACTTCAATTCCAGCATTCCTAGTGCAAAGGTGAGTATTTTTAGTCATTTTTATATTCTTCTGTATAAATTAGGGAAAAATATGTCAGCAGATAGATATAATTGACCACCAATCAATCGATTATGCAGATGACAAAATGTGTCATATAATTTCGCGATTTTAAACGCAATTTTGAATGAAGTTATCATTAAAAGAGAGTTTATCTTTATTCGCTGTTCTACATTGTTTCCTTTTGTACAATTATCTAAAATGACAAAGAATTAACCACACATCTTACCTATCTTAGTATTTAAAAAAATGTGTATGCACAAGTTATGTAAATTTTTCTTTCTACGGAAGCGTGCTGTGACCAAAATCACGAAAATCTAGGGATATTTTTAAAATGTTAAGTTTGACTTACTTCAAAGAGTTGGCATGTTTTATGAATTGTGGAAATCATTATTAAAACAAATAATATGTTAACTTGATGTAAACAAATGTATTTCGTAATACATAATGCATTTCTATGCGAAATGATAATATTCCAGCATGTTATATGAAAAATAGACAGCGTATCCAATAGGGTGTAATCAAGCTAAAACTATTACCTATTAATGAGGAAGTTGTTACTGGAACTTTATACATTACTTTTACTTCTTAACAGAAGACATGGATTTAAAACCCAAATTATTTGATTTTTTTGTAGGCTTAATCATATCATATGCATCTGAGAGTATGGGGTTATAGCAAATCAAAAGATAATTGAGCGCATTCACTTGAAATATTGTAAAATAATTTTAAATGTTAGAGCCAATACAAGCAATGTTCGTATATACGGCGAACTTGGCCGTTACCCATTGTATATAAATCGATATGTAAGAATACTTAAGTTTTGGTGCAAACTGATAAATACTGACAATATAATTTTACGGAAAACATATGAATTAAGTTTATCTGATTGTTATAAAGGTAAAAATCTGGGTATCAAATGTTAAAGAAATGCTAGATATAAATGGTTTATTCGAATACACTTTTTTTGAAAAAATATCGTAGATAGTAAATTATTTCCAAAATATTTAAACAACCAATTATTGATAATCATATACAAATATGGCATTCATCTGTAGAAAATAATTCTGTTTTACAACTTTGTGTAGCTTGACAATCTACCACCGTGATACCTCAGCGCCAGTTGTATGTATATTTTAAGTAATGTTTTCCATGTTGTTGTCAGCATTTTATAGAACAGTTGATGTATAATTAGTTAGAAGATGGATAGACACGTGACTTCTATACAAGGGGTAATGGGATGTGAGAGAAAAATGACTTTTTACGTAGATATATCTTATTGAATAAATGAAAACAAAACAATTGGTGTCTGTTTCAGGTTTGTTAATACAACAGAAATTGATACATCAACACACAAATTTACATCATTGTTTTACAGCATGATTATAATAAATGCACATACAAAAGAGTTTGCTCATACCAACATCTTCTAAGGCGTTTCCTATTATATCATTTCAATACTATTTCTTTGAATATCTTTTTGATAAATGTTTTTATGGACTTTATATATATCTTATTTTCAGAGGAAGGGCTAAACATTAGTATGGGATGGTTTGATTGCAGAAGACAATATTTAGCGAGAGTCCAGCCTGTTATTATTTTGGCGAACAATCCGTTGATTGGATGTGGCAAGAGTTTTCCATATTTCAAGTTAAGGAGAGGCTAAAATGGGTTTGTTTGAAAAGATCCAGCATTTTTGAAAAGTAATTAACAGGTAAATCAAAGAAAAACCTTCTATATTTTAATACACAGTATGTGTACCAGATTCAATTTTGTGTGCTACTGCATATATAACTTTTCTAAAGGGAATTCACATTTGTAAAGTTAAATGGTTTTCTTTTAAAAGTGTTTTATTTTTAGTGTCCAAAACTGCAGTTTTCTTACATTCTCGGAATTACTAACATCAGAGATTTGTTTGTTGTTTTTATTGTCACATCAACACTTAAATACGGGTCATATAATAACTTTCAATCTTTACTGGTGAAGGAAAAAGTGTGACATACTCATGATAGGTATTATTTTTAACGCGTAGAACCACCAATATTCTATAAGTTAGTTTGGGATAGCTATGTCAGATAAGAGATTCCAAAACCCAGGCAGGACTCGAACCTACATCGTTAACACCGTAAGAAGCAAGTGTTTTGAAGTCAGTAAAACACTCGACCAAAACTTCCAATTTAGTTATATGTATGAAAGTATAGGTGCTGTTTTGGTCAGTATTTCTTACTTATATGGCACATTAATGATGTTTCACAGTCAGCGCTTATTTTCAGCCGATAGCAATTTACACGCTTTATATTTGTTATAACAATATAACATGAAAACATATTTTCTAAAGAAGAAAGCTGAAGGCACGTTTTTTGCTGAGGCTAAACGTGCCTCATTAATGTATGAATTATTTGAAGATAATTCAATTAAAAAATATAAATCTAAAAGCACAATCCTATCTTGCTTTTCATAGTACCTATATTTTCAGTTTGACATACAATTGTTTTATTTTAAAAGCAGAATGCAAAGTTCGCATTTTTATTTATCATGTTCTGTTGTAACAATTTTACAGATGCGAAACAATGTGTCTCTGTGAAAAGGGCAAGCTAAAAGTTTCAACAGCACCGGCCGAAAAAGTGGAGATGTAATTTCAGCATTGAACAAGGGCAGGGCAATATGTATGTGTAGCGTTGTCAGACTATATGGATAGTCGGGCCTCGGTGACAGAAATGATGAAATAACATTGTGTTTTTCAGTGTCTTAACATTCAGAAGATTCATTTTTATTTTAAAATGTCTTTTACATTAATTTGTTTTACAAAACTCCCATGGTAAAGTAAGTGCAATTAAGCATTGATAAGATATTTACTTGAATGATTTTTGATTTTCAGAACAGAAATACAATGCATATAAATAATAATTATTCGTGTAAAATGTATTTGCAATTTTGATTAATAATTATTAATTTAGATAGATTATACAACTTTCATTCTTGGTAGAGCTAACTTGTAAGAATATTTTAATGGAATCTGACTTAAAGTAAAAAAAAAATAATTTTATCATTAGTGGTGGGGTAATGTTTTATACCAGTCTAAATGATGATATATGATTATGCAGTGTGCGACTTTTTTAATGTATCAACATTGTTAAGTGTTTTTAGATTAAATAAAGCATGTTTGTGATAAAGTGTTACTTTGTTAATGATCATATTTGGCGTAGAATAATCTGGGTTATTTAATATTCACAGATTTTTCGAATTGAAACACATGATATTCAAACATGATTTTTTGCATTTATATACTTCGAATTTTTTTGAAAGGACTTTTTTCCTGTAGCAACACTCATATAGTAGATAACAAAACATAATAAGCAAATATCTTTTCATGAAGGAATTTGTTTGAGTTGGGTCTTATTTTTGGCTAAAATGCCCTAAGCCAATAAGGAATAAGGTGCTTTTTAAACTTACGAATATTTTATAAAAATTGGGTGATAAAGTAGGTAACATAAACAGATGAAAGGTTTTCACTGCTTTTTGGTGCTCTTTGTTATGTATTTTTTAGAAAATTTATGAACTATAAATATTTTACAAAATATTATCAATAGATGTTGTCTGAGGTAAAAAGGAAGTGGAGTCACATTTGCTCATCCCAAAAATGTTTATTTTATGAAAATGTTTAAACAGAATAATAATGTTTCAGCCACCAAAATACTAGTAATTTGATTATAAAGGTAAAGATTCATAATTTTGCGACCCAAAGTTGTTTTGATAAAAAATTTGGTTTAGTCATTTCTCCTAAAATTGCTCAGTGCATGGGGTTTTGGCTTGAAAGTGTTTTGGTGTCAAGATATGAATTCAGAAATTCATTTTTTAATTTCTTTTCTTTTTTTTTTTAATAATATTTCTCCACTATCAAAGTTGATTTATAGTAATTATATATTTTCCAGTATTCCCAGGGCTAATTTAAGACTGTAAACAGAGTTCTGGAGTTTATAAACCAATGCAAGTTTTTGGGGTTTTTGGTGGTTTAATGGAATAAGAAAAGTTCAGCCAATGGTTACACCGGAGGTTGAGGAGAAGAATGAAGGAAATTATTGTGCAGGAAAAATGTTTAGGCCCTGTTGTATTTTTTTTGGTTTGGGTAGATTACTTTTACAACACACTTCCATGTGGTTTTTTGAAAAAATTGTTACTTTTTCCTCTGTTCCCTTGCTGGGTGGTTTTAAAAATATCCCTTTTAAATTTTCCCAACAAAAACCCAATTTTTTTCCCAAAAAATTAATTTTAGGATTATGCTGTTAAAATTGTGAAAACATCTAAAAGTGTTTTACAAAAAAACACTGTCTTTTAAACTTGCCCCCGT